>NC_057809.1:607031840-607037059 GCF_018294505.1 Triticum aestivum
TCTCCCTCGCCCCCGTTGGCCACCATGGGCGCCGCCCCTCCCCGAGCCCATACACACACACACACAAGCATGATGAACACACACACACACACACGTACATATGTATGAATTAATGCATGTATATATTAGTATATACGTATTTTGTATGTTTAATTAGTTTAGATTTTTTAGATTATTATTTTTTCACTAGTATATATGTATGAATGCATGTTAGATGGATATAATTAGTGTTTAATTAGTATGGAATTTTTTATATAATGTTGTTTTTCAGTTTTTTAATGAATGTATAAAAGTTGTGTTTTCTGTTTTTAGTGTTAGATGCTTAATTAGTATGAAATAGCATATAGAATTTTGACATATGCAATGATAGCATAATTAGTGTTATATAGAAATGTTAGAAATTTTAGTTATCAAAATCCAATCATTAAAAAATGTAACTTTTTGCGGGCATATAGCTAGTATTTGTTCTCGACGATGCCCGGCCGGCATCCTCGCCGTCACCCGTCCGCGACGACGTCCGACTGACCCATGTCTGGGACTGGGCTCCGCCGGGCTGGCACTGGGAGGTGCTGCCTGGAGGGGCGCGCCGCTTGATGAGGAACCCGGCCCCGGGTCCCGTCGTCGACCCTGATCTCGTTTGGTGGCGTTCGCGTGGGCCAGTTTCGGTGCGGAGGGAGCCGGCCCCGCCGGAGGTGGTACGTCGCCGTGTCAGGGAGGAGGACGAGCACGTCCATCGCTACATGGTTGCGTTAGAGGGCGGCATGTCCTCCAATACCTAGCAGTTTCTTCAGGGATCTCACTTCAGCTATGATCCTGTGAGGGTTCCTTCTCTTTGGGTGTCCACCGCCCGCGTCGCAGGAACCGCGAGTGTCCTAGATTCTTCTGTAGTATTCGATCTTTAATTAGCTACCTAGCCAGTGATGTACTATTCAATATTATATACTATTCGAGACGATGTATTCGAGATTATATCTATTATTCAAGACGATTTATTCGAGATTATATCTATTATTCGAGACGATGTATTCGAGATTATATCTATTATTCGAGACGATGTAATTTGAATACTAAATTGTTTTATACTTCTTTTGGCATAGTTAAATAAAAGCTATGGCGGACAATACCAACAAAGAGGGAGAACAGACCATGTTCGATATAATACGCGGGCTAGATGATGATCAGAATGAAGAAGATTATGACGGCTCCGAATTTCTAAACAACACCGGAGAGGGTGATATGATATTCGATCGCGACGACCGAATTGATGAAGTCATGACCGGCGAGGTATGTATATTTATATAAGCAGGCATCTGGTGATCATCACATGTTTTAAATGAGTTGAAGATATATTAACGAATCGATCTTTCTTCTTTCAGCCATCCGGATCGAGCAAATCTTCGGGCAACAGGACGAAACGAGGACCGAACAAAAAGTTAAAGGAGGGCGTAAAGTATAATATCGAGGCAATCAAACCTTATGGCGAACCATTAGCGCCTAAGAAGATTGCGGACAAGTTCGTTCGTCAGTGCGGAGTTCTTGTGAAGGACCAACTCCCGATCTCCCTTCAAGAATGGAGAGGGCCAGCAAAGCCACGTCCAGATCTTACTTTTGTCGACGACAGACAAAAAAGTCTGCTTTGGGATACTCTCATGGAACATTTCACCCTACCAGATCATTTCACAGAAGCAGATGTGCAGAAATTCAAGGACACTGCTCTTAGGAAGATGGCGGTTGCATTCAAGAACCACAAGAATCGTGAATGGGACAAGTACGTCAAGGGAGGAAGGAAGACTCCAGTATTCGAGGGAACACTAGAGAATCAAAGTGCTCATTGGGACGATTTCATGAAATTCAAGGATTCAGAATTAGCTAAGGAACGGTCGAGAATAAACAAGAAGAATGCCGAAAAAAGGATAAGTTCCATAAGCTGGGGCCAGGTGGCTACGCGGTGGCAATGCCTAAGTGGGATAAGTCTGAGAAAGAGATGGAGGATGCAGGTGTCACTCCGGTTACTAAGAGCTGGGCCCCAGGTGCGGGACTTGGTTCTATGCGCATGGGGGGGAGTTGGACCCGAAGACAGGCAAAGTTTCAACGAAGGCATGTCTGAACGGAGCCGACGATAATATACTTGTTGCAATAGAAGAGGCTCGAACGGGGGTGTTCCAGCCCAACAGAGAGAACGACGAGCTTACGCGTGCCCTGGGAAATCCTGAACACCCGGGAAGAACACGAGGCAAGGGCGATATTCCGTGGTATGAGGGGTTTTCGGACTGGAACGCCGACTACAGAACCCGTGCAAGAAGGAAGATTGCGGAGGAGAAGCAGAGGAAGATGGAGGAGGAGAAGAGGAAGCTGGACTATGAACTCCTTCAAGGCCTAGAATCAGCGCAAGCGGACTTGGTAGTCAAATTCCAGCGGCAGGAGTAGCAGATCGACTCACTTAGCCAGCAAAGGGGGTCTCAGCAGCTGCAGCAGCCAGCGGATGATCCAGCATTGGATATCACCGCCCCATCCATGCCGAGAAGCAGCGTGGGTTCCGCCCCGTTTGACGCAATGCTGGATAGATACCCCGTGGATGACATCGCGGAGAACACTAACTGCGAGCTACACTTCAAAATTAAGAACATATCCTTGAAGGTGGCGGACGGCGTTGCTTATACAAATTCCCTCGAGGCAACCTTCCATTGCAACCCGATTCCAGCAGGCTATGCTCGTGTCGTGGTTGATGAGGTGGTGGACCAATATTCGGGGCTAGAGCTTGACATTCCTGGAGGTGACGAGGAGCACACACTCGGAGATGCCAAACATCGTATCATCCTATGGAGAAAGGATTGCATCATCTTTCGAAGGCCACCGACACCGCGTCACCCGACTCCTCATCGAAGTCCGCCACCGAGTCAGCAGACTCCCGCTCCTCCAAGTCCACCAACGCGTGAGGCCACTCCTCCTCCTCCAAGTCCGGCAAAGTGTCTGGCCACTCCTCCTCCAAGTCCGACACAGCGTCAGACGTCCACTCCTCCTCCAAGTCCGGCACAACCTCAGGCCACCCGTCCTCCAAGTCCGGCACAGCTTCAGGCCACTCCTCCTCGTCCAACTCAGCCCCGTCAGACGTCTCCGCCGCCTCAGCAATCACAGAAGAGACACCCCGCAGCTATGGTGCGTAGCGGTACGAGTCGAGGTCATAGTACAGGAAGTACAGGCGGAGGCAAGCGATATAAATATGGTCCAAACCTCACTACTCCTCTTCCTGAGAGGGCTTACAACAGGACCGAGGAGCAAACCAATGCCATAGTGCGGGCAGAAGTCGACGCCCATTTTGGACCGAAACCGCCACCGCCGCCAAGGGAGAAAGTGCCTGTGGAAGTAGTTGACCACTTCATTCGTATGGCTCAACCACCAGCTCCTAAGCCTGTTGACACAGACTATGAGCGCCACATCAGGAAGTTACATCGACAACGTCTACAGAAGGAGGCGAGCTCGAGCTCGAGCAAACAACAAGCAGCTGTCAAAAAATGCGGGAAAACCATTGCTCGGCTGGGAGAACAGGCGGCGCAATCGATCCCCCCGTTTGTTGTGCCGCCAACAACACGTGACAGTACGCGCGCCCAATATTATTGTGGGCAAACAGTTTACATTCCAGAGGTGGGCGATGTGGTAATAACCCAGGAGCATATAATGCAGGCTGAAACTCTCAACATCACTGTTGGACAACTCCTCAAGATCGAGGACATGGCTATGCTTACAGAGGAGGAAATAAAACGGAAGTATGCCTGGGGCCAACCTTTGGTCAAGCCAGAAGAGGTCAAGAAGCTCCCAACGAGAATGTATGAATTGCATCAATGGTACATGGACATTACTAAGAGATCAGATCGAGAGTCCCTCGTGGTGCAAGTCAAGAAGGATCATTACTACCATGAGAAACCTGTGACCGTTGAGTATTATGAACTGTTTCAGTTATACAATCAAGACGCACTGGACAAATCTATCGCCAGTTGCTATTGTCTGTAAGTGATTTCTTTCTGTAATTTAAGTCTCAAGCTAGCTGTAGTGATCCTTTTGATCAATCATTACCTGTAATTATCCTCAATATATATTCTTTTCTGTGGTATTATGCAGGATGAAGATGTATGAAATGACAAAAGGTGGATGCTATGGCATTGGGTTCATTGACCCAAACACCGTTAATGAATACACATGGGAAATAAACAAGCATCATGAAAAGCAGGTAGAGGACAGCATGCTAGAGTTCTTGAAGCGCCTCAAATACAATGAAGATATACTACTTCCTTATAACTTCCAGTGAGTCACACTTTCTTGTACTACAAATTCTCTGTTTTTGCCTACTAGCTAGCTACATGTTTTTGCTTACATATGCCCGCTTAATTAAGACATGCAAATGTGTGTGCATGCAGATTTCACTGGATCTCGTGTATCATTAAAGTTGACGCCGGAACAGTTGAAATACTGGACTCACTACTCAAAGCAAATAGTGACTACACATCTTGTTTGGGATAGTCAACAGGTAATTTCAATCATTATTAACTATATATCTCGGCCTATTTAGTTCGTCATTTCATGATATGAACTATTTAATAACCCCTTTATTCATTTTCTTTGTCGGCGGGCAGGGTTTGGGCAAGGTTCATCAGCGTCACGGAAGGCGAATGGAAATGACAGCTGAAATGGTTTCGACCCAAGGTAAGTAATTAAGTAGTACTAGCTAGCTAGCTAGCTGCCATCTCTTTAATTATCATGCTTGATTAATTATTATCTGATCAAATTAAATTTCATTCTCGTAATAAAGGCCCTGAAGCAGGCGCAGGGGACTAATCTGTGTGCATTCTGCGTTTGCGAGAACATTCGCATGATGGCGTCCGAAAGGAGCAGATCTCAAAGACAGGAATGGGTACGCTTGTCAGAACACTATTCACAATTTTTACACCATTATCGATATCTAGTCACACAACTAATACACATGCATATTGATCTCCTTCTTAACAGTTCACAGAGGTGCGGGACAAGCTCCTAGAAACGGAGCGCGTAGAAGCACTTCAAGAGGAAATAGCGGGATTTTTGCTCGACCAGGTCATAAATCCGAAGGGAGAATACTATTACCCGCTACCGCCCCCATCGACCAGGTCATGAACCACTTCCAATTGTCATCGTGCTCCGAAGGCACCAATTAGGCTAATGCCACTGGCTCCAAAGGCAACATGCAT
>NC_057809.1:607037232-607073391 GCF_018294505.1 Triticum aestivum
AATTGTCATCGTGCTCCGAAGGCACCAATTAGGCTAATGCCACTGGCTCCAAAGGCAACATACATATGTAGGAGAAATTGTATATAGCTATATATACATGTGTGTATGTGTGAATTAATATGGTGGTTTGTGAGACATTGATGATATATATATGATTGGTTCTACTGGAAATTTTATATATATATATATATATATATATATATATATATATATATATATATGCATAACGTGTACAATGCGTAGTATCGTAAAATACCAGCAAACGAAAAAGAATTAAAATGGAAAACACAAAATTAAATGAAAAATAAATCATAAAACCAAAAACCCCCCAAACATTTTAGTACCGGTTGGTGTTACCAACCGGTACTAAAGGGCTCCCGACCCCCGGAGCTGGCTCGTGCCACGTGGTTGCCCTTTAGCACCGGTTTGTGCTGTACCGGTACTAAAGGGGGGGGCTTTAGTGACCACACTTTAGTGCCGGTTATGGAACCGGCACTAAAGGGCCTTACGAACCGGTGCTATTGTCCGGTTATGCACTAGTGTCGATACCTTGAGAGAGGGACCTCTTGACAGCGGCAAAGGGCTTGATCTCGATGACCTCATCGTCCTCATCCTTCTCAGTCACCCTATCGTGCCTGGGCTCCATGTCATAGCCCACGGAGTCAGCCTCAAACTTCTTGAAGTCCTCCTCATCGTTGTCCAGCCCGAGTCCTCTGTGCCCGCCTTGCCCCGTGAAGCGCCAACCTTCGCCGCCGCCCCGCTGAGGCTTCTTCTTCACGGACCAAACATTGACCTCCATCACCTTCTGAGTCACCGTGGGAACCTCGACGTCCGCGACTGCCGCTCCGCCGTACAAGATGGCCACTAGTACCTCGTCACAGTTATCGCTAGGGGGAGGGGCCCGCCGGAATTGGTAAATGGGTAGAGGTTTTTATGAAGCATGGCAATAGGTGTGGGTTTGCAGGTGGGGGCGAGGCCAGTCCCCTATATACACGGTGGTCGTGTGGTCGTGCGAGAGAGCATGTTGTGGGGCCCACACATAAGCAAGGGGTCGTGGGGCAGGCGAAAGGCACAAGGCAGGTTCCGAAAGCGAGGTTTTCTGCTCAGGGGAATCTTGCGTGTTGGTCCCTTGGCAGAAGTGGTATTTCTTGTATTGTCCCTGGCGAGTGAATGGATGGATATAAGTTTGAATTTATTTATTTCGAGGAAAGCCAATATTTATTAACTCAAGATTTTTGTACTACACACCAGAAGTACGACAGTACTACTACTGCCATAGACTCTCCATCCGTTCTTTTTTTGAAAATACTCTCCGTCCGGTTTTATTGGACGTGTTCATCCAATTGAACGTTTAACCAAAAATCTTGTTATAAATGATTGTGTAATGCAAAGATCTTTGCAAATCACTCATGGCTAGTTATGTCATTTATTAGCTCAAGATTGTAGTACACACCTATAGTATGACTGTACTATATTGTTCCTCTCCCCTTTCGGATTTCTTGGATGGGTTCATTCAACCGAACGTTTAACGAAAAATCTTCTCATAAATGATTGTGTGTAATGCTAAGATCTTTGCAAATCACTCATTGATATGCCATTAATGAGCTCGAGATTGTACTACAGACCTGTAGTATGACTCTACTCAGAGGCGGACCACGAAAAAAAATTAAGGTTGGGCGAAGTCTCACTAAGATTTTTTTTATGCGAATCAAAGGAGTCAATACACATTAACAATGCACACTACAAATGAATAACAAAATACAATGAAAATGTAGACATGTTTCAATAGGAAAACAACCTAAAATGTACCGATAATGAAGCTTATAATGGCGTCCAGAAGACCCAGGCAATGGCGATGCCCTACCCTCCTTCTGAAAATCTTCCTTAATTTTAGCAAGAGAAATACTTTTGAAGATCTATCACTAAATATAACACATCTTCCTTAATTTACCCAAGCGGACATGATAAATATACCTCTTCCTCCTCTTTCCTTTGCATTTGCTGGTCCTTTCCTCTTCTTTTCCATCTTATGGACAGAAGTCACAGAACTATGCTGGTTGGGCATCTTATTAGCTTGGACGTACCCCTTCAAAGTTTGCAGGAATCTTGAAGTAACTTAAAAGGATTATCACCATATTAGCCTCCAGATCAAATGTATTGAGTATATTGATTTGGATATAAAACATAATATTATCCTGTTTTATTGAAGGCCTAAGGGCATCTCCAAGATGGACCCGTAAACCTCCCGCAACCGTCTGTATCACGCTGCCCGGACCGCCGAAGCCATTCAACGCGGTTATGTATCGGTCTGCGGGGCTGTACGGACGCGATTTCTCCCGCAAAACGGAGACAAAAAGTGGGGGAGGTTTGTGGGAGTCCGAACGCGCGAAACGTACGAATCCGACACCCAAGGCCCACCCAAAACCCTTCCCCGACCCTGCGACTCCATCCTCCCTATTTTCTCTCCTTCCTTCTTTCTCTCTTGCCGTCGCCGCCACTCCACCACCCCAGCAACCATGCCACACCCCTGTCGGAAATCTGCGTCTCCGTCACCTCCGACGATCCAACAGGGCTCCCCGCCGCTTCTTGTATGTCTCCGTTCAACCCCCTGTCCTCCGACCGCCCCTCCAGGTACCATCCTCTACTGTGCCCGACAACTGATTGATGAATTGCCGGAGCTGAAAACAGTTGTCCCTTCTTCTTTGTAGCAATGGGTGCTGATTTGGAGTACATATATGAGTAGTATGTTGAGTCGTCTGACGGCTTGTTGGACGAGGAGTACTCCGATGAGACTGCGATGATGTAGGCGGTCCTTCAAAACGTGGAGCATGCGTAGAAGCATGTTGTCAATTTCAAGGGCTTGATCAAGGGTCATTGAGTGCTCAACAGGAACAGAGCATGCGGGCATTTGACACTAATGGCCAACTACTTTGCCCCTGATGCACTATTTGCTGACCATTTTCGCCGGCGTTTTCGGATGCGCAAAACTGTCTTCGGTCGTTTGTACCATGGCATCTGGTCCTACGATGACTACTTCATCTTGAAGAAGGACGACGTGGGAACGATTGACTTCTGTGGTTACCAGAAGTGCACGGCTGCACTCCGGATGCTTGCATATGGCACGTCCGCTGATTCATGGGACGAGTACCTACGGATGTTTGAGGGCACATGTGGAGATGTCATGGTCAGGTTTGGAACTGCCATGGTCGAGGTGTTCGGACATCAGTACCAGAGAGAACCAACTGTGGCAGACACGGAGAGGCTCCTGGCAATCTCAGAAGAAAGTGGGTGGCCAGTTTTGCTTGGATCTCTTGACTGCATGCATTGAAAATGGAAGAACTGCCCGAAGACTTTACAAGGGCAATATCATGGTCATGTTAAGAAGCCCACCATCATTCTTGAAGCAGTTGCATCACAGGATCTTTGTATTTGGCACACTTTCTTTGGCATGCCCGGTTTTCACAATGACATCAATGTGTTGCAACGATCGTCATTGTTTGCGAGGCTGACTGAAGGAAAAGCTCGTCCTTGCCACTATACCGTCAATGGACATGAACAACATGGGCTACTATCTGGTTGATGGTATCTATCCTCCATGGGTACCTTTGTCAGCACCATCTCAAACCCAGTTGGCCAGAAAAAGACTCACTTTGCGCAAAGACAATAAGCAGCTAGAAAGGATGTTGAGAGGGCATTTGAAGTTCTTCAGGCCAGTTTTGCAATTGTTTGTGGACCTGCAAAATAATGGGACTCGGAGACCTTGTGGGGGGTGATGACATGTTGTGTGATCATGCACAACATGATCGTTGAGGATGAGCGTGACAATGTTGTAGCAACTCTGGAATTTCAGACATGGCGATCCTATCCAACTTCCGGACCAGAATCTAGCCACATTTGAGGAGTTTATTCAAATGCGTCAACAAATTCGGCATCGACCAACTCGCGAGCAGCTGAAGGAAGATTTGAGTGAGTATCAATGGGCGGTGAAAGGGGACAACAATGTTGGGATGTAATATTTGAACTTGTGCTGCATGCGGCTATTTGAACATATGTACCCTTTGCATGCGGCTATTTGATCGTGCGGACTTGAAAAAAAAATGAGAAAGGCCGGATGTATGCGGCTATGGTTGGATGTCGGCCTCCCGCATCCATGTCCGTGGACAGACGCGGGAGGTTTTTTGCGGGTTGGCGTTGAAGACGCTCTAAATTCTAATCTTCACCTTTGATGTGCATCAAAATTTGTAAACTTTTCTAAGAGGTGTAGTGAAGCAAAGTTGGAATTAATATCTAGCTCCATATAGAAATGTATAGTGCGATTGCACGGAAAGAAGCGCGCGCATACACAAGGACCAACCACTACTAAGTGCACTGCATTATCATGATAAGTTGATAGCAGCCCAAGGAGAAGGCACACTTAGATAGTACGGCGAAGGCATGCATTGCACGCGAGGCCGCGACGTCTCGTACGTGCACCGACCGAGAGGTTGCCGCCCGCCAGCTTGTTCCGGCTGGTCGGCCAGCCCCGGTGTACACAAGTTGTTATACGGTGCCGTATCGGTTTCTGCAATGACTGTTGACCGATAGGAACTGGAAAACGATGGCAGGCACGGGATGACAAGGTTCACGGCAGCACTGGTAGGCAGTGGCGGGAGCAGACTGTGGCACGTCCATGGAGATGGAGGGGCCGAGGGGGCAACCAAGCGAAACAGAGAGACGAGGGGGTCGGTCATGGAGGAAGCAGCTTCGCTTCCCCGAGCCAGTATGGCGAGCGCTGACGCTGACTTGCTGACGCCGGTGCGTGTTGACCTACATGGCCTTGATGCTGCAAACCTACGGACAACGCTACACCTACGGACGATTTGCACGGGAGACAGGTTATGAGATGAGCTGTTAAGAGGGTGTTTGTTTTCAGAAACTTATTGGTCTAGGGACTTAAATAAGTCCCTATAAGTCCCATCTAAACCAAATAGGAGGGACTTATAGGGACTTAAAGTGGGCATTTGGGACTTATTAAATAAGACTCTCAAGGAGGGACTTATAAGGACTTATAGTTGTAATATGGTTTTATAGAGACTTATAAGTCCCAGGAACCAAACAGGTAGAGACTTTTTAGGGACTTGGGATTTATAAGTTGAGACTAAAAAAAGTCTAGGACTTATGAACCAAACAGGGCCGCTATACCTGGCCAAACCTCGGGCCGGGCCTAGCCAAGCCCGAGCCAAAAAACCTGGGCCCGAGCCCGGCCCGGCCCAGCCATTGGGCCTAGTTTTTGGGCCCAAGCCCGGCCCGAACATGCAAAAGCCCACCGGGCCTCAGGCCTCGGGCCGGGCCCCTTCAGAAAACTGCAAAAATGACGGGGGATTGTTTGGTTGATTTGTCCGAAAGAATGCACATATATTTTTATCTAGATATTTCAACTTTAAATTATTCGAATTCAAACAAAAATTTGGTTGATTTGTCCGAAAGAATTTATGTTCATTCATTCAAACCTATTTTTGCATCTAGATTTTTACACTGAAAATTCTTTGAATTCAAGCAACAATTTTTTTTGAAAGAATGTACATATATTTTTATCTATATTTTTAAATTTTAAATATTCATATTCAAACAAAAAATCCATTCATTTGTCCGAAATAATTTACGTACATTGATTCAAACCATCTATTTTTATCTACATTTATAAATTTATAATTATTCGAATTCAAACAAAAATTTAGTTGATTTGTCTGAAAGAATTTACGTACCATCATTCTGAACTATTTACTTTTATCTAGATTTTTAGATTTAAGATTATTTGAATTCAAACAAAACATTCAGTGAGCCGCAAAAAGGAAAACATTCAGTGATTTTCCTAGAAGAATTTATGTACATTAACTCAACACTATTTATTTTTATCTATACTATAAAATTTTAAATTTATTAGAGTTCAAAAAAATATTTGTTGATTTGTCTCTAAAAATTATGAAAATTGGACCATTATGTGGGTGAGCGACATTTTGGCATCATCTTTAGCGCGCAGGTCATGGACATTTTTTTAACAGGGATGTCACGCCGCTCGTTCTAGAGGATATTTGAATTGAATTGCACTGTGCCGATCTCTAACTATTGGGTTGGAGGAAATAAATTTCATGACGGCAGGAACAAAACCAACATATCTTCATTGTACACTAATCGGAATTGTTGCCAAAGTAAATACTTCGGTTTGTCTGCATACTGGAACATGCATGTGGTGTAGTGGCAAGCTCTGCGTCTTAATGCTCAAGCATCATAGTGCGAATCCACAAGGCCCTCTTTTATGTTTCACAATTTCTCCCGTCCCAACACGTGCGGAAAAAATAGGCAACGCAGGCTTTTACATAACTAAATTGAAAATGATGGTGTTTCTGCCAAAAATAACATGTGCGCATCACTCCGGCCTGTTCTAGTCACTGCCAATGGACCATAGCCACATTTGTTGGAATTTTGCTAGTAGGCCTTTGGCCCAAAGCCTAACTAAAATTTTGAAATTTTCCTGGTCCATTCATGCACACATGTGAGTGGAGTGAGTGAGGCTAAAGTTTAGTCCCATCCCGGAAGTTGAGAGAGAGTTGCACCTCTTTATAAAGTGAGCTCTTCTATCACTTGTATGAGCATGAGAAGAGGAGACCTACATACGTGCTCCTCCTCCTCCTCGCTCGCCGCGCCGCGGGTTGCGGGATTGAGCCGAGCCAATGTTGTCTATATTTTTGTTGCTCGGAAAAAATTAATGAGACATTAAAAGGAAACTGAAATCTGTGAAAAATTTGAGGAACTCCGGAGTTATTACGTTGGATTATATCCAAACGTCGAAAAATTTGACAGATCCCTTCACAAAGGGGCTATCACGTAATGTGATAGATAATGCATCGATGGAGATGGGTCTGAGACCCACCGCATGAGTTGTCCATAATGGTAACCCACTCTATGTGATCGGAGATCCCATGAAGTAGAAGTGGGAGAGAAGATGTTGGTCAGCTGGGAGGAGAGTATCCCTATATTACCTATCTCAGTCCATGAAGATGCAATACTCTCCTGATCTGCATGACGGGTTGATACTTATCTTAATGTGTTCCAAGTGGCTTATTTGGGTAAGCAGAGATGTTGTCCTGCAGAACATCTTCTGAGGAACACACATATATGAATTTGACTGTTAACGTCGCAGTCTGTGAGAATTGGGTGTTCTCTAATAAATTCATGAAAAGGCCTTGGAGTATGACGTATATGCTCCACCCGCGAGGAAGCCTTGCAGCAGCCCGGTATCGGTCAAGAATTTGTGTGAAACTAGTCTCACAGAAAACTTGTAGTTCAAGGCATAGTCCATTATTCAAGTTGTGATCTAGTGTAGTATAGATCTCTAAGTGGAAGTTCAATTTCACAGTCTCCACTAAGTATCGGTATATAAACAATGTTTTGAAACTAAATGATGAGATGTGCCATGTTGGAATTTTGCTAGTAGGCCTTTGGCCCAAAGCCCAACTAAAATTTTAAAATTCTCTTGGCCCATTCATGCACACATGTGAGTGGAGTGAGTTAGGCTAAAGTTTAGTCCCACCCCGGAAGTTGAGAGAGAGTTGCACCTCTTTATAAGGTGAGCTCTTCTACCACTTGTATGAGTATGAGAAGAGGAGACCTACACGTGCGCTCCTCCTCCTCGCTCGCCTCGCCACACGCGCCGCGGGATTGAGCCGAGCCGAGGACAAAGCTATGTACGTTGTCTATATTTTTGCTGCTCGGGAAAAATTAATGAGTCATTAATTAATAATTAACGGACGTGTTATGGTGATGACTCGGACATGGGGTTTACTCCCACGACCTACCCGGCCCGCACTATATAGTCAGGCAGACGTCTACCCTAGCCGCCGCCGCTTCGTATGGTTTCTCACCACCGTTTCAGATCATTGCGCCGCTAAGCAAGTCTTCTCCATCCCTCCTTTCGGCGTGCACCGGGAGAAGGGACAGCAGGCCTCCGGAACCCCGCCTCTCGTGATCCTATACGGGAGAGGGGCGATCAGGTTTTTGGGGAGCGCACTCGCGCGACTACTGGCAGCGACGACTTCGCGAACGACGACTTCTTCCCCGACCTCGGCAACCTCATCCTCGACAACATGGGCGACAACGTCAACGCCGCCGGTGCTGCTCCCGCTGCACCGTATGTGATTCTATCCTTCCTGTTCGAGATCATGATAGAATTCATGTTTCTAGTATGTGCCCTAGATGTGATCTGTTCATCTGTTATGCTAGTTCGTATGATTAGTTTAATCTCTGCTACTGTAGTCATGATTTATCTTCTAATTATTCAGATTAAATCTCATAGTAACTTGCTCATATTTCCAACAACACTAGCATGTCACACAAGCGTGAGATACGTCTGGATACATAATTTGTGACCGTATTTGCACGCCTGCTCAAGTTAAATAACTTCAAACATGTATTTTACAAGTTTATGCGTCAAACTAACCGTCCAAATGAAAGTTCTATGACCACCGGCGTATTTACCTCAGAAAAAAACGTTTCCTTCGACCCGTCTTTTCTTTCTCCGCACGACTTTTCTTTCTTTCTTTCTTTCTTTTTGGATTTGGATTGGATTGGAAAAGAATATATTATTTCCTATCCTATTCTTTCCACGCCGGCGACCTCTATCTCCTTCCCTCTCCTCCTCCTTTCCACTCCGGCGACGTCCTTCGGGAGAAGAGAACCTCACCTGTGGCATGCAGCCCGACCATCTCTTCCTCCTCTTCTCCATCTCCTCCATCGCCCGCCTCCCGTCTGGCCGTCTTCCTCAGTTCCTCGCCGCCGTCGCCCATGGACTCACGAGATCCATCCTCCTTTAATTTCGCTCTTTTGCGTGCGGCGTCCTCACTGCTGTAGGTCGCCGGCGTGCCACAGCACAGAGACGACGGAAGACGGAGCCTCCCGCTCCGCCCACCAACGGCGCACCTCATCCCTCCTCATCCCCCCGCGACGTTCGTTGCCTCCATTCACTCATTCACCTCCGCTCCGCTCCCAAAGCCGTACGTCCTCCAATTTCCACCCCAAGACCCCGTCGCCGGCGAATGCTTTTCCGATTCCGACCCAACCACCCGATCGATTTGCTGCTGTGCGTCTTCCCCGGCCGCCTCCGACCAATATGAATGCATGCATGGCCATGGCCATGGACGGCCGGCAAGAAAAGCAAAGCACCGGCCTTTCTCGCACAAATACCATCCCCTGCCGTGCCTGCCTCTCCAGGCCGAATCCATCCAAATTCATTGCCGGCCGGCACCAGGAGTTGTCCGTCCCCGGAGACAGACGGCTCGTTCGCCGGCGTCCTCCTCTCCTTCCTCTGTTGGTTTGGTGTTGGGCAGCCCGCCGCCGGCACACCTACGCCCCGCCCCGCCTTGGGGTCGTACTCGTACGTACGCATGGCATGGATCAGGTCAAGTGCATCGTGCATGGAGATTGGAGAACCGGCCGGCCGGCGCTCGTGGCGTCTTGTTTCCTCCGCTCCGTGCGCGCGCACATGCACAATTGGAGATCTCTCTTAGTTCTCAACAGAAATGAAGAAAATAATTGTTTTTGGAAAACGAAAACGAAAACGAATCGATGATATACCAGTCACGTCCACGATGCATGCATGCATGAAAGCGGAGGAGCCTCGCCGGCGCCCGTATTCGGGGGCACCTCAACTGCGGCATGCACCCTGACGGGCGTGCTCACCACCGGACACTCAAAGACACTCCTCCCCGCTCACCGTCGGCGCAGCCGGAGATGTCCTGCGACCTGCCTAGCCGCCAAGGTCTCCCATCTCTTCCTCCATGTCCGTCCGGGACCGGGAGTCTTGTCGGCGACAGTCGCACCGGCACGCGTCTTGGGGTTGTACGGATCAAGTCAGTGGATGCATGAAGAGAAGGATCCTTTCGGTCGTCGCCGCCGACGAACCTCTTTTGTGTGCGGCGTCCGCCCGCGCTCCTGGGTACTGCAGCTCGCCGGCGTGCGGCCGCGCATCCACGGAGGCAACGCACGTACGGGAGACAGACAGAACCTCCTGCTCCCAACTGCATGCCACCCAACATGCATGCGTTCGGCGTTCCACCGGAGGCTCCGCAACTCTTATCCTTCCCCGGCGACCAAGCCAAGCCAGCCGAGGAATCGCCGGTGTTGCTACTGTCTTGTCTTCCCCACCTACGACCAACATGCATGCAAAGCAGCGGCCTTTCTCCGATGGATTACTCGCACAAATACAATCCCCTGAGAATCCGCGCCCCTGAGCTCGCACGCATGCTCTGCGCTCTCTCTCTCTCTCTCTCTCTCTCTCTCTCTCTCTCTCTCAGCGCCAAGATCTCCATGTCTCTTCCTCCATGTCCGGCCGGGGTCGTTGTCGGCGACCGTCACGCCGGCACACGTCTGTCTTGGATTGGAGTCGTACGTATGGATCCTAGCTAGCTCCTGGGTGGGTTCAACCTCCCTCATCCATGAGATGAGATGGGATGAGATGAGATGAGGACGTCCCTGTTTTTGTTTCCTCCACTCCGGCCGGCCGTGTGCGCCCACAAACACTTTGTTCTCTCTCCTTCCTTCCTTCTTCTTGTTCTCTAAAGAAATGAAGAAACTTTTGTTTTTGACCCCGCAAAAAATAAAAAAAGAAGAAACTTTTGTTTTTGGAAAATGAAAAAGAATCGATATACCACGCCCACGATGCAAGCGGACGAGCCTCGCCGGCGACGGACGCCCGTATTCAAGGGCACCTCAACTGCGGCATACAGCCTGACCCTGACGGGTCGCCATCTCTCGTCTTCTCTTACTCTTGTTCTCCTCCATCGGCTGCCTGCCTGGTCGCCGGCGCCGGCCATGGTGAAGACCTCCTGTCCTATGGCTATGGGTAGCCGCCGAAACAAGGCCCGCGGCCCTCAAGCTCACACTCTTTTTGTGGCGTTGGTCGCTTCCCTTCTCTCGCTCCTGGTTGCCGCATGCAGATCGCCAGCGCACGTGTGTGTGTGGGGGCACGAAAGAAAATCTTATCGTGTTCTTCAATCAAAACAAAAGAAGAAAAATGAAGATTCGCCAAAACTCGCCACGCGTCTCCAAGAAGGAGCTGCTGTCAGAGAGAGATAGCCACCGACAATGCGTCGCCACGGGCTGGCATGCTCACCACCTGACACTCAAAGACACTCTTCCCGCTCACCGTCAGCGCAGCCGGACATGTCCTGGCCTCCTGGGTCGCCGCCAACGTCTCCAATCTCTTCCTCAATGTCGGGGAGTCGTTGTCGGCGGATCAAGTCAGTGGATGCATGGAGAGCCGGCGCTTCTGCGTGGGTTCAACCTCCCTCATCTATGACATGAGATGAAGACGTCTCTCTGTTGTTTTCCGCCATAAACACTTTTGTCGTAGAATTGACACGGAAGATGTCCTAGTAAAAGGACTTAGTCGTGGAGCCATCGTAACTAGGAAGATTAAAGGTGTTAATCAGAACAAAGGACACGAGAGGTTTATACTGATTCGGCCCCTTGCGGTGAAGGTAAAGCCTAGTCCAGTTGTTGTGGTATTGCTAGGTTTCGATGACTAAGGAGCGAAATACGCTAGCTTGGCTCTCGATCTGTTGTCTCTTGCCCTAAGCCGCCGCCGGGTCGTCCCCTTATATACACGGGTTGACGCCCTGCGGCCTACAGAGTCCCGGCCGGCTCATACAACGTGTCTGGCTCGGTGACGCCTTTTACATGCCTTACTTTACAAGTCTTATCATACATGGCGGTTTATACTCATGAGCCTTAAGCTGCCTCTGGGCTTCGGCCTACTACAAACCTTATCATAAACCGTCACCTTGTGTACTCTTCGGGCTTCCTTTAGTTAACCCGCCATTGCTATTGACCCGGCCCCTCCTGGGCGGGTCATTCCTGGTAATCATATCCCCAACATTAGGCCCCAGGTTGATTTGAACTTTGTTCTTGTCAATCTTCAACATTTAGATGAAATCCATCTTCCGCTGTTTTACAAAAGCTTTGGAACCCGCCACGACGTCATCTATAACGGATCCTTATCTTAAATGGTTTCCGAGAATCGAGGCGTCCATTTAGCTGGATAATCATTACTTTTAACCTTTCTCGACTTTCGCGCCTGTCTGTTCACCTATCTCCTTATAAAAAGGCACGACCGGTCCTTCCTTTTTCTTCTTCTTCCTTCTCTCGCCACCTCTCTGTCGTTCGAGCTCCGCCGCCGCCGCAGCGCTCACCGTCGTCCTCAACTTTGGCCGCTGCATCATCCTGAGCTCGTCCAGAGAACGACGGTGATCCTCCGCAGTAGATCTGCATCTGTAAGATCTCGCTTTCTCACACCTTAGATCTGCATTAGGGCTCGCGAGTTTCTTTCTTGTGTTCTTCGTTGTTCATCGCAGATTCCTTGCAGTTTCTCCACCGCATCCTCGTTCGATCCAAAAGAAATATGGAACTCCTGCGGTAGTTGTTTTGCATCCATTTCGAATACTAGTTGATCTTCTTTTCTTGCACAAGGGCCTCCCCAGACTGATGAACTCCTCTGCACTAGTTTTTTAGGTCTAGATTTATTTTTCTTTTTCGAACCATCTTGATCCAAAATAATAGCAACAGCTTATGAAACCTGTTTATCCTAGTACTTAGTCAATTCTGTCCCTGGCAACTTTCGAATATCTTTAACCATGGCGGCTTATCATGCCGGCTCATTTTTTCTTTCATATATAATTAGCCCTTACTTAAGCCGCCATTATTCAGCTGTACTATAATCATTAACCTATAACTCCACCAATTAATTTGAACCGGCAAATTGCTTTCTTTTCAGCTTGTCCTTTTTCATCATGCCCTCGAAAGCGCCAACATTCTGCAACTGGGTCCCTTCCACAGTTACTGATTATACTTTGAAAGATTTTTTCACCATCGGATATTTGCCGGAGAAGAATATTATGTCCTATCGTGCTCCTGACCCGGCTGAAGAACGACCTCAGCCCAAAGACGGTGAAGTCATCATTTTTACTGATCACATGAATCGGGGGTTTTCACCACCCGGCTGAAAGTTCTTCAGAGACGTTCTGCATTTTTTCAAGCTTCATCCACAAGATCTTGGACCCAACTCCATATCCAACATTTGAAATTTTCAAGTTCTCTGTGAGGTTTATCTTCAAGAAGAACCGACCGTTGAACTCTTCAGAGAGTATTTCTATCTGAACCGCCAGAATGAATGCACCAACGGCTCTAGCTTGGAACTTGGTGGAATTTCGATTCAGCGTCGACAGGGCGCTGTCTTTCCCTTAGTAGTCTTACCAAGCCATCCCAAGGACTGGAACCAAACTTGATTTTACTGCAAAGACACGTCGCCAGCTGACGAAAGACCACTGCCAGGTTATCGCGTGGAGCGTCTTGACTCTAAGTTTGTGCTCCCTGACAAGCTGACTGCTGCTGAGCGTAAGAAGCTTATCCCCTCCATCAAAAGGATTTAAGCCTTATTGGGAAACGACCTAACCGGAGTTGATCTGATCCGTTGTTGGATCGCATGGCGGGTCATTCCTCTGAGCCGCTGGTCCAACTTGATGTATAAATATGGCGGAGGCCCAGATGACCCTCTGCGTCATAGCTCTGTACAACTGACGGAAGAGGCCATTGTTGAAATGTCAACAACCCTTGTAAACAGTAAATACGAGGACTGCAGTAAAGTTGGATTGAATCCTTTCTGCAAGCTTAACCCGGCACCAGAGGTAAGTCCCCTTGACTCCCTTTTTTTTCAGTAATTAAGTACTTGCTTGACCTTTAACCCGTTATTTGCCTACAGGCCAAGTCTGACTTTTGGAAGGCAAAATACGGTCATGAAGCTGCCAAGAAGGCTAGAGCCGCCGCCATAGCCGCCAAGAAGACGACCCAAAAGTCCAAGAAGAAAAGAACCGCCTCTGATATTCAAGTTGGATGATGTTTCTGAGTCGGAGGTTAGCCCTTGACTCTCTTGGCCTGCTTTTTAACAATCTTATTGACACTGACTATTGCCAGGATGACACGCGGGCCAGCCAGGCAGTAGAAGAAGAGATAACTATTTCCTCCGACTCAGACCCTTTGCCAAGACAGAAACCTCGACTGGTAAGCCGGAAAGTAATGTTGAACCGTTCAGAGTTGAATTTAAGGTATACAAGTAATATAGGAAGAAAGTTGTGGTGACCATCAATGATATTCTAGGCAACATATCGCCGTTAATTTGAATCTCTCATACTGGGTCAAGTTGTCAATCTGATATATGTGCTCCTTTCAAGTAGCCTGCTCATTTTAGTAATTAATTATGCAATTCAATTTGTCCAAATTAGTGCCTTCGATCTATCTATGTGTGCTTCCTTGGCACTGAACTTATTGTCGTACTCCATTGCCTGTTGTTCTCTTATTAGCTTTTATAATCTAATCATGACCGTGTTGAATGTTTCTTCTCTCTCATACCAGAAAACAATTGTCATGTTGAATACATGTGCTAAACTTACCTTTTTACTAACACATCATGCCATTTGATCTCTCGACTGTACTGAATTTGCTTGCTTTTGTGACAGATTATATTTTATAATCTCATGACCGTGCTGAACTTGATGTTGTCTTGCTTGTGGTGCAGAGTGAATGATGATCTTTTTTATCTTGAACCAAAAAATCAGTTCTTATGTTGAATAAATGTGCTAAAGTTGCCTTCTCACTAATGCTTGATCTTTAATCGCTTGACCACGTGTTGGGACGGGTACCCCGCGCCAAGGCGCGTTGCCGATCTAGTAGGAGCAAATAGTGGAGGCGCCGATGGACTCCCATGATAAGCTTTAAAATCTTTCTTGGCTCGCACTATATTTTGTGAAACATAAGGATATATTTGATCCCATTTGACATTGAACTTTGTATACTTGCAGGGCTCTTCAAAATGCATGCTAGAGGATTTAACATCTTGGAGATATTCAAAACGAGAAGAAAGAAATGGCTCATGTCGACCATGCATGTAGTCTCCGGTACATGTTGACGACTCATAAAGTTCCAATAGCACCCTTTGTTCCTGGACATAAATTTATTAGAATATTTAGCATTATTAGATATATTCGGTGTTTGTATTCACAAACTTTCAGTCATTTGTGGTGTTTATTAATTAAGTGAGTGATGTTTACTTTTGAAGCAAAAATGGTGCTACCGTTTGGTTGCATCTAGCCTGAACCAGAGCAAAAGTAGTCCTGCAGTCTACATATTGGATACACTCACTGTACACATGCATGTTGTCACTGTACACATCTACATGTTGGCTATAACCCACCAAAGTGTGATACATTTTTTTATTTGCTGAGGCCGGTGCGTGCAAGGGTACACGCTCGAGCCTGTCGCGTCACGCGCTCCCCGCAGTCAGGCGGGGAGCCCGCATGTTACAAGTCGGAGGGGGAGCACGCAACGCACAGCCCGTCGCCTGGCTCCGCCAAAACATGTACCCACTGTCTGACCGCTAGGCCCCACTCGGCATCTCATCTCCGTGTTCATCTGGCCCCCGCTGTTCGTGTTCGCCGCGGGTGGAAAATCTGCAACTTTTTTCTCCCTAGAGAATCACCTGTAATTTTAATCATTTAAAAAATCAGATATATTGTAAATTTGACCCGAAGTACAAGGCATCTCAATCAAACATAATGAACATTACGTCGAGATTTCAAGACCACCGAATGACAACTATTGCCGCCGCCGCACCCTGTCGCCGCTCCTCTATTGGAGCTAGCTTGGCCTTGTCGATGACAGCCGGGAAGACTTCATGCACGTGTCCCTAAAGACCAACGCACTGGAGCCGCAGTCGTGGCCGTTGAACCCTTGCATAGATCTGAAGTACCTAACATCAAATCTCGTCACATAATGAGAAATCCTGACCTCATCGCCCCAAGGAGACAAGAGGAATCTACGCCGGAGCTCCGTCGACAACGCCCTGATGGACAAACTCAAGGAGGTATGGAGCCCGAAAAAAAACTCAAAGAAGAAACGTCGTCCGCCCAAGAGCTGCATATGCGAGGACTAAAATCCCTAACCTAAACTAACCAGCGCGAAGGCACCGAGATTCCCCTCCCCACCGCCATCCGCTGGAGCGGCAGGTAGAGGGGTGGCGAATCCATGGCATGCTAGTGAAGTTTGCAGGGAGAATTTACTTAGCCGCCTAGGGTTAGGGAACAAAAATGAGAGGAAACATGTATCACATCATGCTAATTAATTTTATTCATACTCGAGAAAGCGCAGAGCTGGAGAACCGTGACGACATCCCCAAGCAGAAAACAACACATGTGGCAAAGAGTGAAGCTTTCGCTCCGTACCTCACCCATGTCACGACAAGGTAACAAGGACGTTCGAGACAAGTTCATACCACCAGATCTTGATCTGGGCGCCACCACAACCACTCCAAGACAACAAGCTTGGGCCACATGCCCCTACACCTCTTGTTAAAGGAAATATGCCCTAGAGGCAATAATAAAGTTATTATTTATTTCCTTATATCATGATAAATGTTTATTATTCATGCTAGAATTGTATTAACCGGAGACATAATACATGTGTGAATACATAGACAAACAGAGTGTCACTATTATGCCTCTACTTGACTAGCTCGTTAATCAAAGATAGTTATGTTTCCTAACCATGAATAAAGAGTTGTTATTTGATTAACGAGGTCACATCATTAGTTGAATGATCTGATTGACATGACCCATTCCATTAGCTTAGCACCCGATCGTTTAGTATGTTGCTATTGCTTTCTTCATGACTTATACATGTTCCTATGACTATGAGATTATGCAACTCCCGTTTGCCGGAGGAACACTTTGTGTGCTACCAAACGTCACAACGTAACTGGGTGATTATAAAGGAGCTCTACAGGTGTCTCCAATGGTAAATGTTGGGTTGGCGTATTTCGAGATTAGGATTTGTCACTCCGATTGTCGGAGAGGTATCTCTGGGCCCTCTCGGTAATGCACATCACATAAGCCTTGCAAGCATTGCAACTAATGAGTTAGTTGCGGGATGATGTATTACGGAACGAGTAAAGAGACTTGCCGGTAACGAGATTGAACTAGGTATTGGATACCGACGATCGAATCTCGGGCAAGTAACATACCGATGACAAAGGGAACAACGTATGTTGTTATGCGGTCTGACCGATAAAGATCTTCGTAGAATATGTAGGAGCCAATATGGGCATCCAGGTCCCGCTATTGGTTATTGACCGGAGATGTGTCTCAGTCATGTCTACATTGTTCTCGAACCGTAGGGTCCGCACGCTTAACGTTACGATGACAGTTATTATGAGTTTATGCATTTTGATGTATCGAAGTTAGTTCGGAGTCCCGGATGTGATCACGGACATGACGAGGAGTCTCGAAATGGTCGAGACATAAAGATTGATATATTGGAAGCCTATGTTTGTGAAGGAAATATGCCCTAGAGGCAATAATAAAGTTATTATTTATTTCCTTATATCATGATAAATGTTTATTACTCATGCTAGAATTGTATTAACCGGAAACATAATACATGTGTGAATACATAGACAAACAGAGTGTCACTAGTATGCCTCTACTTGACTAGCTCGTTAATCAAAGATGGTTATGTTTCCTAACCATGGACAAAGAGTTGTTATTTGATTAATGGGATCACATCATTAGATGAATGATCTGATTGACATGACCCATTCCATTAGCTTAGCACCCGATCGTTTAGTATGTTGCTATTGCTTTCTTCATGACTTATACATGTTCCTATGACTATGAGATTATGCAACTCCCGTTTGCCGGAGGAACACTTTGTGTGCTACCAAACATCACAACATAACTGGGTGATTATAAAGGAGCTCTACAGGTGTCTCCAATGGTAAATGTTGGGTTGGCGTATTTCGAGATTAGGATTTGTCACTCCGATTGTCGGAGAGGTATCTCTGGGCCCTCTCGGTAATGCACATCACATAAGCCTTGCAAGCATTGCAACTAATGAGTTAGTTGCGGGATGATGTATTACGGAACGAGTAAAGAGACTTGCCGGTAACGAGATTGAACTAGGTATTGGATACCGACGATCGAATCTCGGGCAAGTAACATACCGATGACAATGGGAACAACGTATGTTGTTATGCGGTCTGACCGATAAAGATCTTCGTAGAATATGTAGGAGCCAATATGGGCATCCAGGTCCCGCTATTGGTTATTGACCGGAGATGTGTCTCAGTCATGTCTACATTGTTCTCGAACCGTAGGGTCCGCACGGTTAACGTTACGATGACAGCTATTATGAGTTTATGCATTTTGATGTACCGAAGTTAGTTCGGAGTCCCGGATGTGATCACGGACATGACGAGGAGTCTCGAAATGGTCGAGACATAAAGATTGATATATTGGAAGCCTATGTTTGTGAAGGAAATATGCCCTAGAGGCAATAATAAAGTTATTATTTATTTACTTATATCATGATAAATGTTTATTATTCATGCTAGAATTGTATTAACCGGAAACATAATACATGTGTGAATACATAGACAAACAGAGTGTCACTAGTATGCCTCTACTTGACTAGCTCGTTAATCAAAGATGGTTATGTTTCCTAACCATGGACAAAGAGTTGTTATTTGATTAATGGGATCACATCATTAGATGAATGATCTGATTGACATGACCCATTCCATTAGCTTAGCACCCGATCGTTTAGTATGTTGCTATTGCTTTCTTCATGACTTATACATGTTCCTATGACTATGAGATTATGCAACTCCCGTTTGCCGGAGGAACACTTTGTGTGCTACCAAACGTCACAACGTAACTGGGTGATTATAAAGGAGCTCTACAGGTGTCTCCAAAGGTACATGTTGGGTTGGCGTATTTTGAGATTAGGATTTGTCACTCCGATTGTCGGAGAGGTATCTCTGGGCCCTCTCGGTAATGCACATCACTTAAGCCTTGCAAGCATTGCAACTAATGAGTTAGTTGCGGGATGATGTATTACGGAATGAGTAAAGAGACTTGCCGGTAACGAGATTGAACTAGGTATTGGATACCGACGATCGAATCTCAGGCAAGTAACATACCGATGACAAAGGGAACAACGTATGTTATTATGCGGTCTGACCGATAAAGATCTTCGTAGAATATGTAGGAGCCAATATGGGCATCCAGGTCCCGCTATTGGTTATTGACCCGAGACGTGTCTCGGTCATGTCTACATTGTTCTCGAACCGTAGGGTCCGTACGCTTAAGGTTTCGATGACAGTTATATTATGAGTTTATGAGTTTTGATGTACCGAAGGAGTTCGGAATCTCGGATGAGATCGGGGACATGACGAGGAGTCTCGAAATGGTCGAGACGTAAAGATCGATATATTGGACGACTATATTCGGACATCGGAAAGGTTCCGAGTGATTCGGGTATTTTTCGGAGTACCGGGTAGTTACGGGAGAAGTAATGGGCCTTGATGGGCTTTAGTGGGAAGAGGAAAAAGGCTGCTGCGCCCCCCCCCTCTAGTCCGAATTGGACTAAGGAAAAGGGGGCCGGCCACCTTTCCTACTCCTCCACTTCCTTCTCCCTTCCTCCCCTCTTGGTGGACTTCTACTAGGACTTGGAGTCCTAGTAGGACTCCACACCTGGCGCGCCTCTCCTAGGGCCGGCCTCCTCCCCTTGGCTCCTTTATATACGGAGGCAGGGGGCACCTCTAGACACACAAGTTGATCCACGTGATCGTTCCTTAGCCGTGTGCGGTGCCCCCTGCCACCATATTCCACCTCGGTCATATTGTAGCGGTGCTTAGGCGAAGCCCTGCGACAGTAGAACATCAGGATCGTCACCACGCCGTCGTGCTGGCGGAACTCCTCCCCGAAGCTTTGCTGGATCGGAGCCCGGGGATCGTCATCGAGCTGTACGAGTGCTAAGAACTCGGAGGTGCCGGAGTAACTGTGCTTGGATCGGTCGGATCGGGAAGACGTACAACTACTTCCTCTATGTTGTGTGATCGCTTCCGCAGTCGGTCTGCGTGGGTACGTAGACAACACTCTCCCCTCTCGTTGCTGTGCATCACCATGATCTTGCGTGTGCGTAGGAATTTTTTAAAATTACTACATTCCCCAACAGTGGCATCCGAGCCTAGGTTTTATGGTTTGATGTTATATGCACGAGTAGACCACAAGTGAGTTGTGGGCGATATAAGTCATACTGCCTACCAGCATGTCATACTTTGGTTCGGCGGTATTGTTGGATGAAGCGTCCCGGACCGACATTATGCGTACGCTTACGCGAGACCGGTTCTCCCGACGTGCTTTGCACATAGGTGGCTTGCGGGCGACTATCTCTCCAACTTTAGTTGAACCGAGTGTGGCTACGCCCGGTCCTTGAGAAGGTTAAAACAGAGTCTATTTGACAAACTATCGTTGTGGTTTTGATGCGTAGGTGAGATTGGTTCTTGCTTAAGCCCGTAGCAGCCACGTAAAACTTGCAACAACAAAGTAGAGGACGTCTAACTTGTTTTTGCAGGGCATGTTGTGATGTGATATGGTCAATGCATGATGCTAAATTTTATTGTATGAGCTGATCATGTTTTGTAACCGAGTTATCGGCAACTGGCAGGAGCCATATGGTTGTCGCTTTATTGTATGCAATGCAATCGCGATGTAATGCTTTACTTTATCACTAAGCGGTAGCGATAGTCGTGGAAGCATAAGATTGGCGAGACGACAACGATGCTACGATGGAGATCAAGGTGTCGCGCCGGTGACGATGGTGATCATGACGGTGCTTCGGAGATGGAGATCACAAGCACAAGATGATGATGGCCATATCATATCACTTATATTGATTGCATGTGATGTTTATCTTTTTATGCATCTTATCTTGCTTTGATTGACGGTAGCATTATAAGATGATCTCTCACTAAATTATCAAGAAGTGTTCTCCCTGAGTATGCACCGTTGCGAAAGTTCTTCGTGCTGAGACACCACGTGATGATCGGGTGTGATAGGCTCTACGTTCAAATACAACGGGTGCAAAACAGTTGCACACGCAGAATACTCAGGTTAAACTTGACGAGCCTAGCATATACAGATATGGCCTCGGAACACGGAGACCGAAAGGTCGAGCGTGAATCATATAGTAGATATGATCAACATAATGATGTTCACCGATGAAACTACTCCATCTCACGTGATGATCGGACATGGTTTAGTTGATTTGGATCACGTGATCACTTAGAGGATTAGAGGGATGTCTATCTAAGTGGGAGTTCTTAAGTAATATGATTAATTGAACTTTAATTTATCATGAACTTAGTCCTGGTAGTATTAGCATATCTATGTTGTAGATCAATAGCTCGCGTTGTTGCTTTCATATGTTTATTTTGATATGTTCCTAGAGAAAATTGTGTTGAAAGATGTTAGTAGCAATGATGCGGATTGGATCCGTGATCTGAGGTTTATCCTCATTGCTGCACAGAAGAATTATGTCCTTGATGCACCGCTAGGTGACGGACCTATTGCAGGAGCAGATGCAGACGTTATGAACGTTTGGCTAGCTCAATATGATGACTACTTGATAGTTTAGTGCACCATGCTTAATGGCTTAGAATCGGGACTTCAAAGATGTTCTAGGAGTTGAAGTTAATATTTCAAGCAAATACCCGAGTTGAGAGATATGAAGTCTCCAACAAGTTCTATAGCTAAAAGATGGAGGAGAATCGCTCAACTTGTGAGCATGTGCCCAGATTGTCTGAGTACTACAATCGCTTGAATCAAGTGGGAGTTAATCTTCCAGATAAGATAGTGATTGACAGAATTCTCTAGTCACCATCACCAAGTTAGTAGAACTTCGTGATGAACTATAATATGCAAGGGATGACAATAGTAATTCCCAAGCTCTTCGTGATGCTGAAATCAATGAAGGTAGAAATCGAGAAAAACATCAAGTGTTGATGGTAGACAAGACCACTAGTTTCAAGAAAAGGGCAGAGGGAAGAAGGGGAACTTCAAAAAGAACAGCAAGCAAGTTGCTGCTCAAGTGAAGAAACCCAAGTCTGATCCTAAGCCTGAGACTAAGTGTTTCTACTGCAAAGGGACTGGTCACTGGAAGCGGAACTACCCCAAGTAATTAGCAGATAAGAAGGATGGCAAAGTAAACATAAGTATATTTGATATACATGTTATTGATGTGTACTTTACTAGTGTTTATAGCAACCCCTCAGTATTTGATACTAGTTCAGTTGCTAAGATTAGTAACTCGAAACGGGAGTTGCAGAATAAAGACTAGTTAAAGGTGAAGTAACGATGTGTGTTGGAAGTGGTTCCAAGATTGATATGATCATCATCGCACACTCCCTATACTTTCGGGATTAGTGTTGAACCTGAATAAGTGTTATTTGGTGTTTGCGTTGAGCATGAATATGATTTGATCATGTTTATTGTAATACGGTTATTCATTTAAGTAAGAGAATAAATTGTTGTTCTGTTTACATGAATAAAACCTTATATGGTTACACACCCAATGAAAATAGTTTGTTGGATCTCGATCGTAGTGATACACATAATCATAATATTGAAACCAAAAGATGCAAAGTTAATAATGATAGTGCAACTTATTTATGGCACTGCCGTGTAGGTCATATTGGTGTAAAGCGCATGAAGAAACTCCATGCTGATGGGATTTTGGAATCACTTGATGCTGCGAACCATGCCTCATGGGCAAGATGACTAAGACTCCGTTCTCCGGAGCAAGCAACTGACTTATTGGAAATAATACATACTGATGTATGCGGTCCGATGAGTGTTAAGGCTCACGGCAAGTATCGTTATTTTCTGAACTTCACAGATGATTTGAGCAGATATGGGTATATCTACTTGATGAAACATAAGTCTGAAACATTTGAAAAGTTCAAAGAATTTCAGAGTGAAGTGGAAAATCATCATGACAAGAAAATAAAGTTTCTACGATCTGATCGCGGAGACAAATATTTGAGTTACGAGTTTGGTCTTCAATTAAAACAATGTGGAATAGTTTCACAAACTCATGCCACCTGAAACACCACAGCATAATGGTGTGTCCGAATGTCATAACCGTACTTTATTAGATATGGTGCGATCTATGATGTCTCTTACCGATCTACCACTATCGTTTTGGGGATATGCATTAGAGACAGCTGCATTCACGTAAAATAGGGCACCATCTAAGTCCGTTGAGACGACACAATCTGAACTGTGGTTTGGCAAGAAACCAAAGTTGTCGTTTCTTAAAGTTTGGGGTTGTGATGCTTATATGAAAAAGTTTCATCCTAATAAGCTCAAACCCAAATCGGAGAAATATGTCTTCATAGGATACCCAAAGGAGACTATTGGGTACACCTTCTATCACAAATCCGAAGGCAAGACTTTTGTTGCTAAATTCGGAGTTTTTCTAGAGAAGGAGTTTCTCTCGAAAGAAGTGAGTGGGAGGAAAGTAGAACTTGATGAGATAACTGTACCTGCTCCCTTATTGGAAAGTAGTTCATCACAGAATTCTGTTCCTGTGACTACTACACCAATTAGTGAGGAAGCTAATGATGATGATCATGTAACTTCAGATCAAGTTACTACCAAATCTCGTAGGTAAACCAGAGTGAGATCCGCACCAGAGTGGTACGGTAATCCTATTTTGGAAGTCATGTCACTAGACCATGACTAACCTACGAACTATGAGGAAGCGATGATGAGCCCAGATTCCGATAAATGGCTTGAGGCCATGAAATCTGAGATATGATCCATGTATGAGAACAAAGTATGGACTTTGGTTGACTTGCCCGATGATCGGCAAGCAATTGAGAATAAATGTATCTTCAAGAGGAAGACGAACGCTGATAGTAGTGTTACTATCTACAAAGCTAGAATTGTCGCAAAAAGGTTTTCGACAAGTTCAAGGTGTTGACTACGATGAGAGTTTCTCACTCGTATCTATGCTTAAGTCTGTTCGAATCATGTTAGCAATTGCCACATTTTATGAAATCTGGCAAATGGATAAACAAAACTGCATTCCTTAATGGATTTATTAAAGAAGAGTTGTATACGATGCAACTAGAAGGTTTTGTCGATCCTAAAGGTGTTAACAAAATATGCAAGCTCCAGCAATCCATCTATGGACTGGTACAAGCATCTCGGAGTTGGAATATACGCTTTGATGAGTTGATCAAAGCATATAGTTTTATATAGACTTGCGGTGAAGCCTGTATTTACAAGAAAGTGAGTGGGAGCACTACAACATTTCTGATAAGTATATGTGAATGACATATTGTTGATCGGAAATAATGTAGAATTATTCTGTAAAGCATAAAGGAGTGTTTGAAAGGAGTTTTTCAAAGAAAGACTTCGGTGAAGCTGCTTACATATTGAGCTTCAAGATCTATAGAGATAGATCAAGACGCTTGATAAGTTTTTTCAATGAGTACATACCTTGACAAGATTTTGAAGTAGTTTAAAATGGAGCAGTCAAAGAAAGAGTTCTTGCCTGTATTACAAGGTGTGAAGTTGAGTAAGACTCAAAGCCCGACCACGGCAGAAGATAGAAAGAGAATGAAAGTCATTCCCTATGCCTCAGTCATAGGTTCTATAAAGTATGCCATGCTGTGTACCAGATCTATTGTATACCCTGCACTGATTTGGCAAGGGAGTACAATAGTGATCTAGGAGTAGATCACTGGACAGCGGTAAAAAATTATCCTTAGTGGAATAAGGATATGTTTCTCGATTATGGAGGTGACAAAAAGGTTCGCCGTAATGGGTTGCGTCGATGCAAGTTTTGACACTGATCTGGATGACTCTAAGTCTCGATCTAGATACATATTGAAAGTGGGAGCAATTAGCTAGAGTAGCTCCGTGCAGAGCATTGTAGACATAGAAAATTGCAAAATACATAACGGATCTGAATGTGAAAGACCGTTGACTAAGATTCTTTCACAAGCAAAACATGATCACACCTTAGTACTCTTTGGGTGTTAATCGCATAGATATGTGAACTAGATTACTGACTCTAGTAAACCCTTTGAGTGTTGGTCACATGACGATGTGAACTATGGGTGTTAATCACATGGTGATGTGAACTATTGCTGTTAAATCACATGGCGATGTGAACTAGATTATTGACTCTAGTGCAAGTGGGAGACTGAAGGAAATATGCCCTAGAGGCAATAATAAAGTTATTATTTATTTCCTTATATCATGATAAATGTTTATTATTCATGCTAGAATTGTATTAACCGGAAACATAATACATGTGTGAATACATAGACAAACAGAGTGTCACTAGTATGCCTCTACTTGACTAGCTCGTTAATCAAAGATGGTTATGTTTCCTAACCATGGACAAAGAGTTGTTATTCGATTAATGGGATCACATCATTAGATGAATGATCTGATTGACATGACCCATTCCATTAGCTTAGCACCCGATCGTTTAGTATGTTGCTATTGCTTTCTTCATGACTTATACATGTTCCTATGACTATGAGATTATGCAACTCTCGTTTGCCGGAGGAACACTTTGTGTGCTACCAAACGTCACAACGTAACTGGGTGATTATAAAGGAGCTCTACAGGTGTCTCCAAAGGTACATGTTGGGTTGGCGTATTTTGAGATTAGGATTTGTCACTCCGATTGTCGGAGAGGTATCTCTGGGCCCTCTCGGTAATGCACATCACTTAAGCCTTGCAAGCATTGCAACTAATGAGTTAGTTGCGGGGTGGTGTATTACGGAACGAGTAAAGAGACTTGCCGGTAACGAGATTGAACTAGGTATTGGATACCGACGATCGAATCTCAGGCAAGTAACATACCGATGACAAAGGGAACAACGTATGTTATTATGCGGTCTGACCGATAAAGATCTTCGTAGAATATGTAGGAGCCAATATGGGCATCCAGGTCCCGCTATTGGTTATTGACCGGAGACGTGTCTCGGTCATGTCTACATTGTTCTCGAACCGTAGGGTCCGCACGCTTAAGGTTTCGATGACAGTTATATTATGAGTTTATGAGTTTTGATGTACCGAAGGAGTTCGGAATCCCGGATGAGATCGGGGACATGACGAGGAGTCTCGAAATGGTCGAGACGTAAAGATCGATATATTGGACGACTATATTCGGACATCGGAAAGGTTCCGAGTGATTCGGGTATTTTTCGGAGTACGGGGTAGTTACGGGAGAAGTAATGGGCCTTGATGGGCTTTAGTGGGAAGAGGAAAAAGGCTGCTGCGCCCCCTCCCCTCTAGTCCGAATTGGACTAGGGAAAAGGGGGCCGGCCACCTTTCCTACTCCTCCACTTCCTTCTCCCTTCCTCCCCTCTTGGTGGACTTCTACTAGGACTTGGAGTCCTAGTAGGACTCCACACCTGGCGCGCCTCTCCTAGGGCCGGCCTCCTCCCCTTGGCTCCTTTATATACGGAGGCAGGGGGCACCTCTAGACACACAAGTTGATCCACGTGATCGTTCCTTAGCCGTGTGCGGTGCCCCCTGCCACCATATTCCACCTCGGTCATATTGTAGCGGTGCTTAGGCGAAGCCTTGCGACAGTAGAACATCAAGATCGTCACCACGCCGTCGTGCTGGCGGAACTCCTCCCCGAAGCTTTGCTGGATCGGAGCCCGGGGATCGTCATCGAGCTATACGTGTGCTAAGAACTCGGAGGTGCCGGAGTAACGGTGCTTGGATCGGTCGGATCGGGAAGACGTACGACTACTTCCTCTACGTTGTGTGATCGCTTCCGCAGTCGGTCTGCGTGGGTACGTAGACAACACTCTCCCCTCTCGTTGCTGCGCATCACCATGATCTTGCGTGTGCGTAGGAATTTTTTTGAAATTACTACGTTCCCCAACAGTTTGGATATCGGAAGTGTTCCGGGTGAAATCGGGATTTTACCGGAGTACCGGGAGGTTACCGGAACCCCCCGAAAACTATATGGGCCTTAGTGGGCTTTAGTAGAAAGGTGAAAGGGGCGGCCCAAGGTGGGCTGCGCGCCTCCCCCCTCCCCTAGTCCTATTAGGACTAGGAGAGGTGGCCGGCCCCCTCTCTCTCTTTCCCCCTTGGGGAATCCTAGTCCAACTAGGATTGGGGGGGGAGTCCTACTCCCGGTAGGAGTAGGACTCCTCCCGCGCCCTCCTCCTGGCCGGCGGCCCCCTCCCCCTTGGATCCTTTATATACGGAGGCAGGGGGCACCTCTACACACACAAGTTGATCCTTGAGATCGTTCCTTAGCCGTGTGCGGTGCCCCCTGCCACCATATTCCACCTCGATCATATTGTAGCGGTGCTTAGGCGAAGCCCTGCGATGGTAGAACATCAAGATCGTCACCACGCCGTCGTGCTGACGGAACTCTTCCCCAACGCTTTGCTGGACCGGAGCCCGGGGATCGTCATCGAGCTGTACGTGTGCTAAGAACTCGGAGGTGCCGGAGTAACGGTGCTTGGATCGGTCGGATCGGGAAGACATACGACTACTTCCTTTATGTTGTGTCAATGCTTCTGCAGTCGGTCTGCATGGGTACGTAGACAACACTCTCCCCTCTCGTTGCTATGCATCACCATGATCTTGCGTGTGTGTAGGAAAATTTTGAAATTACTATGTTCCCTAACAGTGGCATCCGAGCCTAGGTTTTATGGTTTGATGTTATATGCATGAGTAGAACACAAGTGAGTTGTGGACGATATAAGTCATACTGCCTACCAGCATGTCATGCGTTGGTTCGATGGTATTGTTGGACGAGACGACCCGGACCAACATTACGCGTACGCTTATGCGAGACCGGTTCCCCCGACGTGCTTTGCACACAGGTGGCTTGCGGACGACTGTCTCTCCAACTTTAGTTGAACCAAGTGTGGCTACGCCCGGTCCTTGCCAAGGTTAAAACGGAGTCTATTTGACAAACTATCGTTGTGGTTTTGATGCGTAGGTGAGATTGGTTCTTGCTTAAGCCCGTAGCAGCCACGTAAAACTTGCAACAACAAAGTAGAGGACGTCTAACATGTTTTTGCAGGGCATGTTGTGATGTGATATGGTCAAGGCATGATGCTGAATTTTATTGTATGAGATGATCATGTTTTGTAACCGAGTTATCGGCAACTGGCAGGAGCCATATGGTTGTCGCTTTATTGTATGCAATGCAATCGCAATGTAATGCTTTACTTTATCATTAAGAGGTAGCGATAGTCGTGGAAGCATAAGATTGGCGAGACGACAATGATGCTACGATGGAGATCAAGGTGTCGCGCTGGTGACGATGGTGATCATGACGGTGCTTCGGAGATGGAGATCACAAGCACAAGAAGATGATGGCCATATCATATCACTTATATTGATTGCATGTGATGTTTATCTTTTTATGCATCTTATCTTGCTTTGATTGACGGTAGCATTATAAGATAATCTCTCACTAAATTATCAAGAAGTGTTCTCCCTGAGTATGCACCGTTGCCAAAGTTCGTCGTGCCCAGACACCACGTGATGATCGGGTGTCATAAGCTCTACGTTCATCTACAACGGGTGCAAGCCAGTTTTGCACACGCAGAATACTCAGGTTAAACTTGACGAGCCTAGCATATGCAGATATGGCCTCGGAACACGGAGACCGAAAGGTCGAGCGTGAATCATATAGTAGATATGATCAACATAACGATGTTCACCATTGAAAACTACTCCATCACACGTGATGATCGGTTATGGTTTAGTTGATTTGGATCACGTGATCACTTAGAGGATTAGAGGGATGTCTATCTAAGTGGGAGTTCTTAAGTAATTTGATTAATTGAACTTAAACTTATCATGAACTTAGTACCTGATAGTATCTTGCTTGTTTATGTTGATTGTAGATAGATGGCTCGTGCTGTTGTTCCATTGAATTTTAATGCGTTCCTTGAGAAAGCAAAGTTGAAAGATGATGGTAGCAATTACACGGACTGGGTCCGTAACTTGAGGATTATCCTCATTGCTGCTCAGAAGAATTACATCCTGGAAGCACCACTGGGTGCCAGGCCTGCTGCTGGAGCAACACCAGATGTTATGAACGTCTGGCAGAGCAAAGCTGATGACTACTCGATAGTTCAGTGTGCCATGCTTTACGGCTTAGAATCGGGACTTCAACGACGTTTTGAACGTCATGGAGCATATGAGATGTTCCAGGAGTTGAAGTTAATATTTCAAGCAAATGCCCGGATTGAGAGATATGAAGTCTCCAATAAGTTCTATAGCTGCAAGATGGAGGAGAACAGTTCTGTCAGTGAGCATATACTCAAAATGTCTGGGTATAATAATCACTTGATTCAGATGGGAGTTAATCTTCCAGATGATTGCGTCATTGACAGAATTCTCCAATCACTGCCACCAAGCTACAAAAGTTTCGTGATGAACTACAATATGCAAGGGATGAACAAGACTATTCCCGAGCTCTTCGCAATGCTGAAAGCTGCGGAGGTAGAAAACAAGAAGGAGCATCAAGTGTTGATGGTTAACAAGACCACTAGTTTCAAGAAAAAGGGCAAAGGGAAGAAGAAGGGGAACTTCAAGAAGAACGGCAAGCAAGTTGCTGCTCAGGAGAAGAAACCCAAGTCTGGACCTAAGCCTGAAACTGAGTGCTTCTACTGCAAGCAGACTGGTCATTGGAAGCGGAACTGCCCCAAGTATTTGGCGGATAAGAAGGATGGCAAGGTGAACAGAGGTATATGTGATATACATGTTATTGATGTGTACCTTACTAGAGCTCGCAGTAGCACCTGAGTATTTGATACTGGTTCTGTTGCTAGTATTTGCAACTCGAAACAGGGACTACGGATTAAGCGAACACTGGCAAAGGACGAGGTGACGATGCGCGTGGGAAACGATTCCAAAGTCGATGTGATCGCGGTCGGCACGCTACCTCTACATCTACCTTCGGGATTAATATTAGACCTAAATAATTGTTATTTGGTGCCAGCGTTAAGCATGAACATTATATCTGAATCTTGTTTGATGCGAGATGGTTATTCATTTAAATCAGAGAATAATGGTTGTTCTATTTATATGAGTAATATATTTTATGGTCATGCACCTTTGAAGAGTGGTCTATTTTTGATGAGTCTCGATAGTAGTAACACACATATTCATAATGTTGAAGCCAAAAGATGCAGAGTTGATAATGAAAGTGCAACTTATTTGTGGCACTATCGGTGTAAAGCGCATGAAGAAACTCCATACTGATGGACTTTTGGAACCACTTGATTATGAATCACTTGGTACTTGTGAACCGTGCGTCATGGGCAAGATGACTAAAACACCGTTCTCCGGTACTATGGAGAGAGCAACAGATTTATTGGAAATCATACATACCGATGTATGTTGTCCGATGAATATTGAGGCTCGTGGCGGATATCGTTATTTTCTCACCTTCATAGATGACTTAAGCAGATATGGGTATATCTACTTGATGAAACATAAGTCTGAAACATTTGAAAAGTTCAAAGAATTTCAGAGTGAAGTTGAAAATCATTGTAAGAAGAAAATAAAGTTTCTATGATCTGATCGTGGAGGAGAATATTTGAGTTACAAGTTTGGTGTACATTTGAAAAATTGTGGAATAGTTTCGCAACTCACGCCACCCGAAACACCACAGCGTAATGGTGTGTCCGAACGTCGTAATCGTACTTTACTAGATATGGTGCGATCTATGATGTCTCTTACTGATTTACCGCTATTGTTTTGGGGTTATGCTTTAGAGACGGCCGCATTCACGTTAAATAGGTCACCATCAAAATCCGTTGAGACGACGCCTTATGAACTGTGGTTTGGCAAGAAACCAAAGTTGTCGTTTCTTAAAGTTTGGGGCTGCGATGCTTATGTGAAAAAGCTTCAACCTGATAAGCTCGAACCCAAATCGGTGAAATGTGTCTTCATAGGATACCCAAAGGAGACTGTTGGGTACACCTTCTATCACAGATCCGAAGGCAAGATATTTGTTGCTAAGAATGGATCCTTTCTAGAGAAGGAGTTTCTCTCGAAAGAAGTGAGTGGGAGGAAAGTAGAACTTGACGAGGTAACTGTACCTGCTCCCTTATTGAAAAATAGTACATCACAGAAAACTGTTTCTGCGACATCTATACCAATTAGTGAGGAAGCTAATGATGATGATCATGAAGCTTCAGGACAAGATACTACTGAACCTCGTAGATCAACCAGAGCGAGAACCGCACCAGAGTGGTACGGTAATCCTGTTCTGGAAATCATGCTGCTAGATCATGATGAACCTACGAACTATGAAGAAGCGATGGTGAGCCCAGATTCCGCAAAATGGCTTGAAGCTATGAAATCTGAGATGGGATCCATGTATGAGAACAAAGTATGGACTTTGGTTGACTTGCCCGATGATCGGCAAGCAATTGAAAATAAATGGATCTTCAAGAAGAAGACTGACGCTGATGGTAATGTTACTGTCTACAAAGCTCGACTTGTCGCAAAAGGTTTTCGACAAGTTCAAGGGGTTGACTACGATGAGACCTTCTCACCGTAGCGATGCTTAAGTCTGTCAGAATCATGTTAGCAATTGCCGCATTTTATGATTATGAAATTTGGCAGATGGATGTCAAAACTGCATTCCTGAATGGATTTCTGGAAGAAGAGTTGTATATGATGCAACCGGAAGGTTTTGTCGATCCAAAGGGAGCTAACAAAGTGTGCAAGCTCCAGCAATCCATTTATGGACCGGTGCAAGCCTCTCGGAGTTGGAATAAACGCTTTGATAGTGTGGTCAAAGCATTTGGTTTTATACAGACTTTCGGAGAAGCCTGTATTTACAAGAAAGTGAGTGGGAGCTCTGTAGCATTTCTGATATTATATGTGGATGACATATTATTGATTGGAAATGATATAGAATTTCTGGATAGCATAAAGGGATACTTGAATAAGAGTTTTTCAATGAAAGACCTCGGTGAAGCTGCTTACATATTAGGCATAAAGATCTATAGAGATAGATTAAGACGCTTAATTGGACTTTCCCAAAGCACATACCTTGACAAGATTTTGAAGAAGTTCAAAATGGATCAAGCAAAGAAAGGGTTCTTGCCTGTGTTACAAGGTGTGAAGTTGAGTCAGACTCAATGCCCGACCACTGCAGAAGATAGAGAGAAAATGAAAGATGTTCCCTATGCTTCAGCCATAGGCTCTATCATGTATGCAATGCTGTGTACCAGACCTGATGTGTGCCTTGCTATAAGTTTAGCAGGGAGGTACCAAAGTAATCCAGGAGTGGATCACTGGACAGCAGTCAAGAACATCCTGAAATACCTGAAAAGGACTAAGGATATGTTTCTCGTATATGGAGGTGACAAAGAGCTCACCGTAAAAGTTTACATTGATGCGAGCTTTGACACTGATCCGGACGATTCTAAATCGCAAACCAGATACGTGTTTACATTAAACGGTGGAGCTGTAAGTTGGTGCAGTTCTAAACAAAGCGTCGTAGCGGGATCTACATGTGAAGCGGAGTACATAGCTGCTTCGGAAGCAGCGAACGAAGGAGTCTGGATGAAGGAGTTCATATCCGATCTAGGTGTCATACCTAGTGCATCGGGTCCAATGAAAATCTTTTGTGACAATACTGGTGCAATTGCCTTGGCAAAGGAATCCAGATTTCACAAAACGACCAAGCACATCAAGAGACGCTTCAATTCCATCCGGGATCTAGTCCAGGTGGGAGACATAGAGATTTGCAAGATACATACGGATCTAAATGTTGCAGACCCGTTGACTAAGCCTCTTCCACGAGCAAAACATGATCAGCACCAAGACTCCATGGGTGTTAGAATCATAACAGTGTAATCTAGACTATTGACTCTAGTGCAAGTGGGAGACTGAAGGAAATATGCCCTAGAGGCAATAATAAAGTTATTATTTATTTCCTTATATCATGATAAATGTTTATTATTCATGCTAGAATTGTATTAACTGGATACATAATACATGTGTGAATATATAGACAAACAGAGTGTCACTAGTATGCCTCTACTTGACTAGCTCGTTAATCAAAGATGGTTATGTTTCCTAACCATGAACAAAGAGTTGTTATTTGATTAACGAGGTCACATCATTAGTTGAATGATCTGATTGACATGACCCATTCCATTAGCTTAGCACCCGATCGTTTAGTATGTTGCTATTGCTTTCTTCATGACTTATACATGTTCCTATGACTATGAGATTATGCAACTCCCGTTTGCCGGAGGAACACTTTGTGTGCTACCAAACGTCACAACGTAACTGGGTGATTATAAAGGAGCTCTACAGGTGTCTCCAATGGTAAATGTTGGGTTGGCGTATTTCGAGATTAGGATTTGTCACTCCGATTGTCGGAGAGGTATCTCTGGGCCCTCTCGGTAATGCACATCACATAAGCCTTGCAAGCATTGCAACTAATGAGTTAGTTGCGGGATGATGTATTACGGAACGAGTAAAGAGACTTGCCGGTAACGAGATTGAACTAGGTATTGGATACCGACGATCGAATCTCGGGCAAGTAACATACCGATGACAAAGGGAACAACGTATGTTGTTATGCGGTCTGACCGATAAAGATCTTCGTAGAATAGGTAGGAGCCAATATGGGCATCCAGGTCCCGCTATTGGTTATTGACCGGAGATGTGTCTCAGTCATGTCTACATTGTTCTCGAACCGTAGGGTCCGCACGCTTAACGTTACGATGACAGTTATTATGAGTTTATGCATTTTGATGTACCGAAGTTAGTTCGGAGTCCCGGATGTGATCACGGACATGACGAGGAGTCTCGAAATGGTCGAGACATAAAGATTGATATATTGGAAGCCTATGTTTGGATATCAGAAGTGTTCCGGGTGAAATCGGGATTTTACCGGAGTACCGGGAGGTTACCGGAACCCCCCGGGAACTATATGGGCCTTAGTGGGCTTTAGTGGAAAGGTGAAAGGGGCAGCCCAAGGTGGGCTGCGCGCCTCCCCCCTCCCCTAGTCCTATTAGGACTAGGAGAGGTGGCTGGCCCCCTCTCTCTCTTTCCCCCTCGGGGAATCCTAGTCCAACTAGGATTGGGGGGGGGGAGTCCTACTCCCGGTAGGTGTAGGACTTCTCCTGCGCCCTCCTCCTGGCCGGCGGCCCCCTCCCCCTTGGCTCCTTTATATACGGAGGCAGGGGGCACCTCTACACACACAAGTTGATCCTTGAGATCGTTCCTTAGCCGTGTGCGGTGCCCCCTGCCACCATATTCCACCTCGACCATATTGTAGCGGTGCTTAGGCGAAGCCCTGCGACGGTAGAACATCAAGATCATCAGCACGCCGTCATGCTGACGAAACTCTTCCCCGACGCTTTGCTGGATCGGAGCCCGGGGATCGTCATCGAGCTGTACGTGTGCTAAGAACTCGGAGGTGCCGGAGTAACGGTGCTTGGATCGGTCGGATCGGGAAGACGTACGACTACTTCCTCTACGTTGCGTCAACGCTTCCGCAGTCGGTCTGCGTGGGTACGTAGACAACACTCTCCCCTCTCGTTGCTATGCATCACCATGATCTTGCGTGTGCGTAGGAAAATTTTGAAATTACTACGTTCCCCAACACTTGTCACCTATACGACCAAGGGACACAAACCACCACTGCTGACATGATGTTCGCTGGACAGCCAATCATGCAGACCACCACCTAGGGTTGTTGGCCCAATGCCTAGGAACCCAACACACCCCCCTCCCTCGCACACCGACACCAACAACCAAACCATGCTTACACCACCCACCTGTGCGGCATAGAAAGGCACCTCCTCTCAAGCCATGGGCGAAGATTCAACCGTCAACTACACCACCACCTGTGGCAGTGCCGACAACAAAATCGGTTTCCTCCTACTGCGGAGGCAATATCTGGATCGGGAGGGGCCACTCCCTTTGACCCAACTCTACACCGATCGTGCAAAGGCCGCCTCTCCGGCGACAATGACCACCGGCCGAGGAGGAGGAGGCGTTTGCGGCCCCCCTAGCCGTGACTTCAGGTGCTTTTGTTGTTGTAAGAAACTTTAGAGAAGAAATGTTGAAAATGTGTACGAGGGTAAAAAAGATTGTGTTGTGAGCAAATGGAACATGCTAAGGGCATCTCCAAAGCACACCCTCAGACCATTCGCATCTGTCCGGATAGAGTGGTCCAGACTCATTTTGCACGCGACCATAAAGGATATCGAGTTACTCGCGATTCGAGGTGGCTCGGAAGCATGGTCGGCAGTGGAGAGGCACTGCGCTTCAACATCGATGCTCCTCATGCGTTGACGCCCGTTGTTGCTCCTATGTACGGTGCCTAAGATCGAGGCCGTCCTATTGCCAGGGAAGGGATGCGGGCAACACTGGATGCTGGGCCGGTAGGCCGCTGACTCGAAGACGGCGGGGGAAGGCGGTGTGTAGAGGACACCAGCCTGCCGGAAAAGGATAGAGGAGAGGGAGGCATTGCTAGTGAGGGAGAGATGGGAGATAGGGGAGGATTTTCTAGGAGAAGAAGAGTAGTCACAAGACATGGAGGGAGGAGAAAAGGTAGTTTCAGACAGAGTCATTTTAAGCGGCGGTGTAAATCCCTAATAGGCTGTAAATCTTAGTGGGCTGTAAAAAAATTGAATGCAAACACATGTCAACCATAGAAGTTTTTTTAGAGATGCCAACGATATAAGTAAAATATATGGCCCAAGTACTCCAATTGCACGACATCAAGGCTAGCTTAGCCACTTTATTTGAGCAGATCAAAACACATCCATCACACCGCTTACCGACTCTTCGCCGAGACGTGCGCCGGACGTGGAGCGGTGGCAGCGCCCGCCCAGCCGGCCGGCCTGCTGTCGCCGTTGCCGTACTTAGGCCAACTCTATCGCGCGACCTCATCCTGTTCGGCCCGTTCGTTTGGGTTAAACGGACAAACGAGGCGGTCACATCTTATTTTTCTGTCTGTTTTCTGTCTGTTCGACTCCATTCGCGACCTAAACTTGAGCTGGTTTTGGGGTAAAAGCGGACACGAAACTGACGTCTCTGTGGCGTCCTCGTCCGCTGCATGTCCGTCGGCCCCATGTGTCAGCCCCACATCTCTCTCTCCTCCTTTTCTCTCTCCGCCCGTGACGAGAGCACCGACAGCATCCCGTCATGGACGAGCGTGACGAGGCGTGGCCGGCGGCGAGGCCGG
>NC_057809.1:607074374-607094304 GCF_018294505.1 Triticum aestivum
CGGCGCGGGGCGGCGAGGGTGCGGGCGGTGAGCGCAGGGTGGAGCGCGGGCGGCGGACGGCGATCGCAGGGAGGAGCGCGTGCGCAGGTGGTGAGGCGGCCACGGGCACGACAGGGCGGGCGGCGAGCGCAGGGAGAAGTGCGGCGAGCGGTGTCGACTTTTGGCGCGGCCAGTGCATGCGGACGTTTTGAGGTTGGACGCCGCGGTGGGCGTCTAGAACACCAGCCGGACACGCATGTTTGTTTTTGTTTCCATTGTCATCTTAAATGGACGAAATTCAGATAAAACAGACGTTCGGTTTAGAGTCGTACGGTGGAGTTGGCCTTACCACCGTCCCGACCATAAATAGCCGGTGAAACGGCTTCGATCTGACCCGTCGAACTCACCAACTTAATTCGCTAGTCCTACCTTCGTTTCACCTGCAGGCTAGCTAGCCAGCGCTCAGTCTGAACCAGGAACACGCATGGTAGTTGAGTAACCTCGGAGTGCATATTTTTTTGCAGTAAAAACGGCATGAAATTAAAAAGCCACGAGAGTTAGTGCGAGGCGTGGAAGAGCATGAGAGCATGAGGCGCGGTTGGTGTGTGAATGACCAACATAACTACGTACGGCTAGATTCTCGGATACAGGGGCCACATACGTGCAGCCCGTGGATCTCACTGCTACTGCCATCACTACCACATACGTACTACGCACGTACGCATATAGGCTGGTCATTTCAGTCGTTCACGTACATATATACCGAGCGGATGTGGACAAATTAAAAGTTGGCGTGCAATTAGTTAGGATCCCAATATTTCGGGACGCCAGAAGAAAAATAGCTAGACAGACCACCGCGTACGTAACATCAGTGACCAATATAAGCATGGTTCTACTTTCTATATATGAACATCTAATTACGCAGGTGCGTGCCACGCCTAACATCACTCTCGTCGGCGCATGATGCTCCGTTAGTTAGACAGCGACGCCCTATCAACCTCATCATCGTCCACCGATCGACGACAGCTGCTCGTCGGTATATGCATGTTGCGGCAACGTCGTATGCACCAAAAGGGTACAAGAATTGATTGATGGCGCCAATTTGATACTAGCTGCATACGTAATTTTCATTAAGGCCCGAGACCTCATAAACCGTCGTTTTCGTTGTAGGTAGGCAGGAGTAGTCAGCTACCTCCACCCATGCAGCGACGTCGACGTGCTACCCCGATCCTACCTGGGAATGTTCAGAGAAATGTGACAACGCGCGCCTCATTTCTGAAACTTGGAGAAAATGTTCACATACTCAAGCTCGAATTCAGACGCAGGAGCCGACAGTTCAGGAGCACACGCGTACGTGCACCGTGCAGCCGCACGTACGTACTGTATTATAATACTAGTACTCACTAGGAACATACAAGCCGTAAGGCAGATGCAGGTTTCAATGAGCTGCAGGTACACAAAAACATCTCGCCGGCAGTGGGTAACTCCCCGTGGTAATTAACCAGCATACAGTGACCCCTGTACTTGGCCGATCGGGTAACTTGCCGGAGCCGGCAGGAGGAAGCTAGCCAAGTCGAAATCCATGTACTTGACCTGCTGCTTCGGCTCCGATCCATCTCATCTTATCTCATCTCATCTCAGAGTTAACTCTGTGTTTCATCCTCCATCGTGTCTCTCTGGGGAGGGAACACAGGAATTCAATGGCCTCCATAAGAAGGTGAGTGAACCAACCTTGGATCCACCCATCCATCCAGCGGCAGCTTATTAACTTCACCCTCCCGTAATGGCAGAGTACTCCTCTGTCGAGTGTCGACTGAGCCCCGCCGGCCCACCCTGTAAAACCCAGGGCATGTGCACCTGCTAGCTCGAAGGTTCGTCTGTCTACTCTAAACTGTCTGTAGCTTGGCAGATTTTCATTTCACCCCCATGCCTGCCTGCCTGCCTGCCTAGATTTAACTGCTGCTCAGAGACACACGTACCTGAATTCATCTATGGACACTATAAATAATAAACTGTTTGCAGCTTGGCAAATGATTTCACCAATGCTTGGCTGCATGCCTAGATTTAACTGCTGCTCAGAGACACACGTACCTGAATTCTTGAGTAAATGCCGCGCGGCTGAGGGTTGGGGATGGATTGGGCCCCTGCCTACGGCATTGTACTGCTTGGGCACAGATCCATCTAATTTTACATACATATGGATGGGGTTCCGCTTCCACAAACCATAATCCCTTGCTAGCTAGAGTCCTAGAGCCTGGAGGGGAGGAGACAGGCAATTATATGACGAGGCGGTGGAATGGTGCTTGTCGACTCATCGATTGATCGATCAAGGTGGTACCTAACCGTTGGTTGATCTCCATATTGATGGTGCTTGTTCTGCCGGTTTGGTTTAGCACCGGAGTAGCAATCTTGAGATGGATACTGTGGAGTGTGGAGTATAACTGTAACTGGCAAGCTCATAGTGGCTGATTTGAGCATTGTTAGGTTGGATTGTTAGTGCAAACCACAATCTAGTGATGAAAGTGCATGTGGGCTGTTGTAATTAAGATCTGCTTCTCATTGGGAAGGTTATAGCAGCTGCTACTGCATACAGCTCACCTGAATCTAGGCGTCATTGCGTAGATGTTAGACAGATCCAACTGCCCTCTTGAATGAATAACAAGTTGCCTTAGGTCACTGTGAATAAACAACCGTACGAAATGGATAGACCATCATCTCTTCACTCACTTCTCCAGAGTATGCCATTTCGATTTTCGAAAAATAAAACTTCTCCAGAGTACAGTACTCTGTGAAATTCATAAGCACTTTGTTCTTTCATAACTGAAACGCAGGGACATTTCATGTTTTATTGCAGCTCGACTTGATGACGAGTACTAGTTGCACTAAGATTCATCTGGTGTGCAGATATTCGGCTAGATCGGAATTTATTCACCACTATGGTACTCGAAATCGTCCTACCAGATGCCACACGCAATTGAACCGAGTTGCGTGTGTGCTTGCATACTAGTGGTGCTGAACATTGAGATACCTCCCTAATCAACCAACTGTTATTCGGAGGGTAAGCAGAAGTGCTCTCACAAAGGTGATTAATTGCAGCACACACTAACAAGAAATCTGTTTCTGGCTCAGTCAGAGGCAGCTCATCATTCATGTGAAACAGCCTGCAAAGATCCAATGCGCGTCTGAAAATGCACACACCAACCAAACCCCAAAACCGGCAAGGAATTGACAGTAAACCGCGGGACATAATTACCGGAGAATTAAAGGTCCACGCCAGGCACTGTGACCAGCACAGCAGTGCACCAACCACACGTCGTACCGGGCCACGCGGAGTAAATTCCGGCGACGACGACATGATCCAACCAAGTGGCCACTCACGCACTCACTAGATGGATGCACAAGTGCCTACCTAGACGGATAGATGCTCTATAAATGGCGACTGCACGCAACGTTTCAGTGCATCCACCAAGTGTACACGCATACACTAGCTACTACATCTCACTTTCAGTGGCAACTGGCAAGTGAGTGTGGAGCGATAGCAGCAATGGCGGCCTCCTCGTGGCAAGTGGCCCTTCTCGCCGTCGCGCTCTGCCTGCTCCCCGCACTGCCGGCGGCGGGCGCGGCCCGGGCCTTCTTCATCTTCGGCGACTCGCTGGTGGACAACGGCAACAACAACTACCTCATGACGTCGGCGCGCGCCGACTCGTGGCCCTACGGCATCGACACCCCGGACCACCGCGCCACGGGGAGGTTCTCCAATGGCAAGAACGTCGTCGACCTCATCAGTTGAGTAGCAAGCTCGTGCATTCATGGATGCTCTTCACCAGCCGTCGGTGGTATTTAGAGGGCTTGGCTAACTAATGATTGATTAACAATGTTGCACGCAGGCGAGCAGATAGGATCCGTGCCGGTGCTGCCGTATCTTAGCCCCGAGCTGGACGGCGAGAACCTGCTCGTCGGCGCCAACTTCGCCTCCGCCGGCATCGGAATCCTCAACGACACCGGCATCCAGTTCGTACGTGCTTCCTTCACCGATCCATCCATCGTTTAATGCACACTTCATTCAACAATTAACTCTACTGTACACACTCTCTAATGCATGCATCGTGCAGGCCAACATCATCCGGATCTCGAAGCAGCTGACCTACTTCGAGCAGTACAAGCACCGGCTGGCCAAGCTCTACGGCCCGGAGCGGGCGGCGCGGGTGGTCGGCGGCGCGCTGACGCTCATCACGCTCGGCGGCAACGACTTCGTCAACAACTACTACCTGGTGCCCTACTCGGCCCGCTCCCGGGAGTTCTCCCTCCCCGACTACATCAAGTACATTTTGTCCGAGTACAAGCAGGTGCTCCGCCGCATCCACGGCCTCGGCGCGCGCCGCATCCTCGTCACCGGCGTCGGCCCCATCGGCTGCGTGCCCGCCGAGCTCGCCATGCACAGCCTCGACGGCAGCTGCGACCCCGAGCTGCAGCGCGCGTCCGAGGCCTACAACCCGCAGATGGAGGCCATGCTCAACCAGCTCAACGCCGAGGTCGGCAGCGGGAACGGCAACGGCGCGGTGTTCGTGGCAGTGAACACGCGCCGCGCGCACGACGACTTCATCGCCGACCCCAAGGCATACGGCTTCGTCACCGCCACCGAGGCCTGCTGCGGCCAGGGCCGGTTCAACGGCATCGGCATCTGCACCATGGTGTCCAGCCTCTGCGCCAACCGCGACGAGTACGTGTTCTGGGACGCCTTCCACCCCACGGAGCGCGCCAACCGCCTCATCGCCCAGAACTACCTCACCGGCTCCACCGACTACATCTCCCCCATGAACCTCTCCACCATCCTCCATCTCGACCGCCACCTCCACGACTAGAAGATCGATGGTTCAGCCTCGATCATTTGCAGTTCGATTGCTTATGCTTTTTCGCACATGGCCTTCTTGATTTTGTCAAACAAAACGTTAATAATATAGTATTCAGTAAGTACGTGTACGTTATTTCAGCTAGTGTGTCAGGTTGAGGTTCTAGCTAGTTTTGTGATACGTGCTCAGCTAGCTAGCCAGCAGATAAATCCATGGTTACAATCGAGGTACTTGTGGTGTCATATCCGTGTACGTGTCGTGTATCTAGTACAGCCGGGTGGGTGATAATTGAATCATGGATATCTGGCCCATGATTGTTCAGTTTTGCTAGTTTCATTGTCTGAATCGATTTTCGGCCCCGCTTGCATATCTGGCCCATGTTTTACACCTTGTTTGGTTGCCCACAAAACACTGGATGCATTACGGCTAGAGCTGCAAGAAAAACTCGAGACTCGTGAGCCACTCGAAATCGACTCGTTTTTTGACTCGACTCGAGATCGACTTGAAAAGAAACAAGTTAAGTTTGAACACTTTATGTAGCTCGACTGAGAAACGAGCCGATCTTGAGCCAATATTGGCTCCCTCGATTTTAGCTCGATAGCTCGACAGAATATCATTATGTTAAATGATCATGCCATATATTAAATGAAAATAAGATGATTTATTACCATATATGTTGTCCATATTTTATCTCCATTTTATTTATCAACGAATATGGAGACTTAATTAAGTGCAGAGAAGATTTAGGCCTAATTATGGCACGTGGTCGACTATGTGTTAAATATCCTATATTTTTTGCAAAGGTTCCCAGCATATTCACCTTAATTTTTTTGTTTTTCATTCATAGATTTATAATTTTTACCATCTCATTTAGCTCGAAACTAGCTCGAGATCGACTCGAGATCGTTACAAGCTGAGCACGAGTCATGTTCTACAGCTCGATCATGAGCTTCACTTAGTTTGAGCTCGCTCGAATTTTCATATGAGTTGAGCTGAGCCAACTTCAACTCGCTCAAACTCGACTCTTTGAAGCCCTAATTACGGCAACAAACTAACCTCAAGCGTTTGGTTGCTGCCCGCGTTTTATAATTTTCGACTCAGCTTATGCGATGTGCTTTGTTTGGTTGCCTTGTGTCTGATGTGATTACCTTGCACCCCGATGTGGTGAGCTTACCAGCTAGCACTCAAATCAATGCTTTTACTGCATGTTACAACACAACAAAACTACAATAAATTGGACGAAAATATGAAGTTCTTCAGCTCACTTAACCCGATCTGACATGCACCCTTGCCTTTCATGATTGCTCTTCTCTTAGAGCACAAACTTGTACTACTAATCCTCTCTCTCCTCTCTAGTCACAAATCCTCTATAGGAACTATTCTTGTAACCGTTCATCTCTTCATGGCATGTCTAAGTACATGACATCCACTTCATCTACCAAGACAGAAGAGCAAGATTTCAACAAGCAATATTAGCAACACATAACACAACATATGGAATAGAAGCAACATAAGGATGCATCACTACCAGGAGAAACCCTATAGATAGACGCTTAACAACAACGCTGGGGAGGGAGCCCGCACTATTGTTACTTAGTAGCAACGTGGGGATTAATACCGCGCTACAAATAACCAGTAGTAGCAACGCAGGCTTGCCAATCCCGCTCTACTACTAAGAGGGTCCAACGGTACCCCCGGGACAGGACATATAGTAGAAGCGTGCTCTTTAGGACCCGCGCTGCAACTATTAAAGCAGCAGAAGTGTGGGTCGTGTAACCCATGCTGTTGCTATTTATACACCGGGCCAGGTGGTGGGCCCCACATAGAAATAGTGCCGGCCACCAGAAAGGCGCTATAGGTAGCTGCCTTAGCAGTATCGCGGTCCTACACCCCGCGCTACTGCTAAGCTCCGCTTATCCTTTCTCGGTCGTCCCTTTCCTCCTCACTCTCACTTCTTCGCTCTGCTGTTGCTTCATCTCATGGTTGTCGTTGTTGCCCTTCGTTGCCCTCGCCCACCGCCGTTGTAGTCGCCCCCGAGGTATCTCTCTCCATCTTCCTCCCGTCGCCCTCCTCCCTCCTCCTCCTATCTCCGGCCGCCATCCATCCTCCTCCTCCTGTCTCCTCCCTCCCTCTTCCTCCCGCCAGCCTCCTATGGGCGCCTTCTTCCCTCCTCCTCCTGTCTCCTACCTAGTAATAGAATAGAAAATTTAGAAATATAGTAGAAAATATAAAAACTAGTAATAGACTAAAAGTATAAAACTAGTAATATAATAGAAAAATTTCTGTAAAAAAATAGTAATAGAATAGTAATTTTCAGTAAACAAATATAGTAATAGAATAGAAAATTTTAGGTGTCGAATAGTTTTTGTTGAATACAGAGATGTTTTAGGTTTTGAAACAAATATGAAAAAATTACGTATTTACATTAACCAAATACCTATAAATATTTTAGGTATCAAATAAAATATAAAAATGTTGTTACCAATTATATTGCGAACTATCTTTATGTCTTTTTTTGACTGGAAACTATGGGGCAACAACGCCACAGTACTTTATTCATAATCAAAACCCCACAAATACAAATGTTTATCAGTACTTAAAAGTAAAACAACTAATACTACTTACCTATGTAAACCCATACATACCTATAATACATAAATAGTTGATCCCCACTACACCTAATTCTCTTAACATGCAACTCTCCACGTCACCATTGTTCCATGTCAGCATTCCCACTAGCCTATTTCTCAATTTTTCACTAGAGAAAACTATTCAGTCGTGGCCCTTTTCCGGACGAGGCCCTTAGCCGGGACACATCTCCAGCCCTCCATCGCCTCCCCTCCCCTCTACGGACCAGCTTATCTCTGAGAGCGTCAAGACCAAAATTTTGCTAGAGGCTTCCGTGCAATAATTTTGGAAATAGAAGTAGGTGACAAGGATCCGCGGTCCAGTTTTTTCTCAGATCGTAGATTGGATGTCAGATTTGACAACTCCACCGCAGCAACACAGAGTTTAGGTCTGACTTCAATGCCCAGAAACCATATTGTTTCTCTATGGACCGGTATGATTTTTGCTATAAAAATTTGCTGGGATTTTCTTAAACATGACCTGCAGTTGGTTCTCTATATTTTACTTTGGGGCAGCAGCATGTTGTTCATCTGAGTTTGCATTAGTCAAGATTGCATCAGTCCTTTCATGGATATGCTACATCTGTCAATCCCTTCACCCATGTCTTCGTTAATCAAGCCTTTTGTTGTACGCAGAATTGCACAAACACTTATTTGATTGCTTATGTCTATAAATGGAATTGCATTAGCCGGTTAAGATTTCAAACATGTTTTCTTTTTTCTCGCTACTCTGATGTATCATTTCATTTGAAGGCGTTTATAATGTTGGCCTAATCTCATTTTTGTGATTAGATAAGATATTAATCATATATGTACACCCATCTTCTTGGGGACAATCAAACATTCTTGTCCCATTTCTATTGTTTCTTTGGCTTGCTATGCAGGCTACACTGAAGGCATTGGCAAAGCCATTAATTGGTTATCGGATGTAATAATCTTTACTCTTTCGAGAGACCTTCCTATTTGAATTGTTCCCATGGGTGGTCGGAAATCCAAATTGCCCTGCTTTGAACGTGTGTTTTCTTAAAATCATAGGATTGATGGCCTATTTTAGGGCAGTCGCAGACTAAAGCTATGAATTATACTACTATGTTTGCTTCATGAAGGTATTTGGAAAGAAAAAGGAGCCGAAAGACTTCACCATACAAATGTGCAATGTATTGGATAACCATAAATATGACACTGAGGGTTTTTAACAGGGCCGTACCGGGGAAAATGGAGGCCCGGTGCGAAGTCAGAAAATGGGCCCTCGGCATAGCAAGTGACGATGAGGAAAACAAGATCTAATTGTTATTATTATTAGGATTATATATCACGTTGGTACAGAGTACAATCTTCTGAATAACATCTAGAGATTTTCAGAAGAAAGGTTTGGTTCTTTAACAACAAACCTATCAAGACCACCTTTTAGAGATTCAGTGAGTATCTTTTTTTCTGACGTTTTTCATATCCTGACTGGCACTTCCTAATTCTAGAGGACATTGCAGAAAGTAAAATAAGCGACACACAGGAACTAAAAAATGAACCTGCGGTCAAAAAAGAATGAAACAAAAGAACCTGTCTTCGATCGATGTGAGAAGAAGATCAGGGGGAGGAGATGCGTGTTGCTTTGGCGATCAAGAACTCGCAGCCTCATCCGGCCCGCTGAGCGCTTGGATCTCTGTGACGAGCAGGGCCTCTAGGGATCCAGGCTCCACTTGATTCTAACACACACATGTCGCAGGGCCGGCAAGGTGGCAAACTGGCAACTGGAAACGAAGGAGGTCGAGTGAAAGACTGATTTGCAGGTCTGATGATTCGAGATGAATAGAACACCAACCAAATAAATAGATGGGGATTGGAAGTGATACGTTACCTATTCCACAGCTCATTGCAACGGATAATTTGGGGAAATCGTGAAAAATTAATAGCTGAGGGATTTGGAGCGGAACGTTGGCTAGTGAAGGACTGGAGATTGATTTAATCTAGCAGGAAAAGAGGAACGGCGGCGGCGTTGTGAAGAAGACGAAGAGAGAATGGTAATAGAGAGAGAGGCATGCGTGAGAAGAGGGCCCAAGAGGAACGACCAACAGCGGTGGCGTTGTAATTTACTACTCTTGGGAACACAAGTTGGGAGTTAGCTCAGTTAATTCATTGTGGGGCCCCGCAGGCATGCTACAACCTGTTTTGTGCTAATTACTAAGAATACTAGTACTAAGTATATACAAATCTGGGGCCCACTAATTTGGGGGCCCTGTACAGCCGCACACGCTGCACATGTCCACGGTATGGGCCTAGTTTTTAATACACATTTGTTTTGAATAACCATACATTTTGATTAGTTCTAAGTTGAGCTCATGCGTGTTTGCTACCCTTCATAGGACGAGAATGTGTTTGTGTTTGAGGGGAGTGTTATTCTCATATATTTCTAATTCCATTCCTGATAATTTATTACTATAAATTCCCGCAGCAACGCGCAGGGTATCATCTAGTTTACTTAATTACAGAGTACAAGCCATCTAGGGCAAGGAGGTAATCCAATTCAGCAACAGAGAATTATCTTTATGTCATTATCACTTTGTCATCAAAGAATGTTACATGTGATTTGATGATCAATTTTTTTTCACTCGGTGGAATATGCAGGCTTTCTCGTGTCGCATCTCCCTCTCCCGCTCGGCCCTGCCCCGCCCACCATGACTGCGTCCCTCTCCTCTCTGCTTAGTTTTAGGTTTAGTTTTTTTAATATATCTGTAGATGGATGCATGTTTGTTAGATGGATGGATGCATGGATGCATTATTGATTGATGCACTTTTGTTTCATTTTGGAAAAAAGCCAAAAAATGGATGCATGGATCCATTTTGTAGGGAACAAATCCGATTGGCCTATGTTTTGTCGGCATGTTGACTCATTTTCGTCCTGGCAATTTCAGGCGGTCGATATATCCTATTTTTCGCAAAGGTCATGCCAGAATTTTCTGTGAATTTGGCATGATTTGTGCTAGAAAGTAGGACATATCGAGCACTTGGGATTTGACGAAACAGGAATTAAACGACATTCCAGCAAAAAATAGACCATTTTTTATGTCATTACTCGATATATGTATTGCTAATTGACTGCTTCTTAGGGTTGACTTGGAGTATGTCGGGGCTCCTTGTGTGACTTTCAATCTGTTCTTGAAGGAAGGATCCCGACTGTTGTTGTGGGGGTCATTTCCTCATCTTCTTCTCGTGATATACCTTGGTAATGCAGGAGAGTAGGGGGGAAGTGACCATCACCGGCGATCGAAACATCAGTGAGGGAGTGTCCACAATATATGGTCGAAATATCAGAGAAGAAGAATCCCGACTATTGTTGTGGGGGTCATTTCCTCCTCTTCCCCTCAGTGATAGACCTTGGTAATGCATGAGGGAAGGAGGGATGATTCATCACCGATGATCGAAATATCAATGAGGGAGTGTCCACCATGTACGGTCGATATATCAAAGAGGTGTTGGGAAACATGGTAGAAAAAAATTGCGCCTACGGTCACCCAAGATCAATATGAAGATGCATAACGGGTTGGGATCACGATTGTTACCATCACCGAGTTGCAGCGGAAGAAGAACGTGTCGGTGCAGGTCATGTTGGAAATATGCCCTAGAGGCAATAATAGAATGGTTATTATTGTATTTCCTTGTTCATGATAATTGTCTATTGTTCATGCTATAATTGTATTAACCGGAAACCGTAATACATGTGTGAATACATAAACCACAACATGTCCCTAGTAAGCCTCTAGTTGACTAGCTCGCTGATCAATAGATGGTCATGGTTTCCTGACCATGGACATTGGATGTCATTGATAACGGGATCACATCATTAGGAGAATGATGTGGTGGACAAGACCCAATCCTAAGCCTAGCACAAGATCGTATAGTTCGTCTGCTAAAGCTTTTCTAATGTCAAGTATCATTTCCTTAGACCATGAGATTGTGCAACTCCCGGATACCGTAGGAATGCTTCGGGTGTACCAAACGTCACAACGTAACTTGGTGGCTATAAAGGTGCACTACGGGTATCTCCAAAAGTGTCTGTTGGGTTGGCACGAATCGAGACTGGGATTTGTCACTCCGTGTAAAATGCAGAGGTATCTCTGGGCCCACTCGGTAGGACATCATCATAATATGCACAATGTGACCAAGGAGTTGATCACGGGATGATGTGTTACGGAACGAGTAAAGAGACTTGTCGGTAACGAGATTGAACAAGGTATTGGGATACTGACGATCGAATCTCGGGCAAGTACTATACCGGTAGACAAAGGGAATTGTATACTGGATTGATTGAATCCTCGACATCGTGGTTCATCTGATGAGATCATCATGGAGCATGTGGGAGCCAACATGGGTATCCAGATCCCGTTGTTGGTTATTGGCCGGAGAGTTGTCTCTGTCATGTCTACGTGTCTCCCGAACCCGCAGGGTCTACACACTTAAGGTTCGGTGACGCTAGAGTTGTAGAGATATTAGTACGCGGTTAACCGAAAGTTGTTCGGAGTCCTGGATGAGATCCCAGATGTCACGAGGAGTTCCGGAATGGTCCGGAGGTAAAGATATATGATGATGTCCAGTTTCGGCCACCGGGAGAGTTTCGGGGTCACCTGTATTGTACCGAGACCACTAGAGGGGTCCCGGGGGTCCACCGGGTGGGGCCACCAGTCCCGGAGGGCCCTATGGGCTGAAGTGATGTGGGAACCAGCCCCTGGTGGGCTGGTGCGCCCCCCTTGGGCCTCCCTTGCACCTAGGGTTGGAAACCCTAAAGGGGTAGGGGCGCCTCCACCCGGCTTGGGGGCCAAGCCACCCCCTAGGCCGCCGCCCCTCCCATTAGATGGGATCTCTAGGGGCCGGCGCCCCCAGGGCCCCTATATATAGTGGAGGGGAGGGAGGGCAGAAGGACCCTAAGCCCTGGCGCCTCCCCCCTTCCCGTGACACCTCTTCCTCCCCGCTTGCGCTTGGCGAAGCCTTGCCGAGCCCTGCCGGGACCCCGCTACTTCCACCACCACGCCGCCGTGTTGCTGGATCTCCATCAACTTCTCCTCCCCCCTTGCTGGATCAAGAAGGAGGAGACGTCTCCGCTCCGTACGTGTGTTGAACGCGGAGGTGCCGTCCATTCGGCGCTAGGATCATCGGTGATTTGGATCATGACGCGTACGACTCCATCAACCCCGTTCTCTTGAACACTTCCGCTTAGCGATCTACAAGGGTATGTAGATGCACTCCTCTCCCTCTCGTTGCTAGATGACTCCATAGATTGATCTTGATGATGCGTAGAAATTTTAAATTCCTGCTACGATCCCCAACAGTGGCATCATGATCTAGGTCTATGCGTAGATTCTATGCATGAGTAGAACATAAAGTAGTTGTGGGCGATGATTTGTTCAATTTGCTTGCAGTTACTAGTCTTATCTTGATTCGGCGGCATTGTGGGATGAAGCGGCCCGGACCGACCTTACACGTACACTTACGTGAGACTGGTTCCACCGACTGATATGCACTGATGCATAAGGTGGCTGGCGGGTGTCTGTCTCTCCCACTTTAGTCAGATTGGATCCGATGAAAAGGGTCCTTATGAACGGTAAATAGCAATTGGCATATCACCGTTGTGGTTTTGCGTAGGTAAGAAACGTTCTTGCTAGAAACCCATAGCAGCCACGTAAAACATGCAACAACAATTAGAGGACGTCTAACTTGTTTTTGCAGGGTATGCTATGTGATGTGATATGGCCAAAAGGATGTGATGAATGATATATGTGATGTATGAGATTGATCATGTTCTTGTAATAGGAATCATGACTTGCATGTCGATGAGTATGACAACCGGCAGGAGCCATAAGAGTTGTCTTAATTTATTTATGACCTGCGTGTCAATGAAAACGCCATGTAATTACTTTACTTTATTGCTAACCGTTAGCCATAGTAGTAGAAGTAATAGTTGGCGAGGCAACTTCATGAAGACACGATGATGGAGATCATGATGATGGAGATCATGGTGTCATGCCGGTGACGATGGTGTTCATGCCGCTCCTCGAAGATGGAGATCAAAGGCGCAAGATGATATTGACCATGTCATGTCACTTTATGATTTGCATGTGATGTTTGTCATGTTTACATCTTATTTTCTTAGAATGACGGTAGCATAAATAAGATGATCCCTCGCAATAATTTCAAGAAAGTGTTCCCCCTAACTGTGCACCGTTGCTAAGGTCCGTTGTTCCGAAGCACCACGTGATGATCGGGTGTGATAGGTTCTAACGTTCGCATACAACGGGTGTAAGCCATATTTACACACGCAATACACTTAGGTTAACTTGACGAGCCTAGCATGTACAGACATGGCCTCGGAACACGGAAGACCGAAAGGTCGAACATGAGTCGTAGAGTGGACACGGCCTAGTTGACTCGGATCATGTATCACTTAGATGACTAGAGGGATGTCTATCTAAGTGGGAGTTCATTGAATAATTTGATTAGATGAACTTAATTATTATGAACATAGTCAAAAGGTCTTTGCAAATTATGTCGTAGCTCACGCTTTGGTTCTACTATTTTAGATATGTTCCTAGAGAAAATTTAATTGAGAGTTGACAGTAGCAATTATACGGACTGGGTCCGTGAACTGAGGATTGTCCTCATTGGTGCACAGAAGGGTTATGTCCTTAATGCATCGCTCAATGTGTTGAACCTCGAGCATCGTACGTAGATGTTGGGAAACATCTGACATACATGTTTTGATGACTACGTGATAGTTCAGTACGTAATACTAACGGTTTAGTATTGTGGCACCAAAGACGTTTTGAAACGTCGCAGAACATATGAGATGTTCCAAAGACTGAAATTGGATTGTCAGACTAGTGCCCACGTCAAGAGGTATGAGACCTCTGACATGTTTCTTAAGCCTGCAAACTAAGGGAGAAAAACTCAATCGTTGAGCATGTGCTCAGATTGTCTGAGTACTACAATCGCTTGAATTGAGTGGGAGTTAATCTTCCAGATGAGATAGTGATGGTTCTCCATAGTCACTGCCACCAAGCTATTGGAGCTTCGTGATGAACTATAACATATCAGGGATAGACATGATGATCCTTGAGCAACTCGCGATGTTTGACACCGCGAAAGTAGAAATCAAGTAGGAGCATCAATTGTTGATGGTTAAACCACTAGTTTCAAGAAGGGCAAGGGAAAGAAGGGATTCTTCATGAGACGGCAAATCAGTTGCTGCTCCAGTGAAGAAACCCAAGGTTGAACCAAACCCGAGACTAAGTGCTTCTATAATGAGGGGAACGGTCACTGAATCAGAACTACCCTAGATACTCGGTAGATGAGAAGGCTGGCAAGGTCGACAGAAGTATATTGGATATACATTATAATGTGTACTTTACTAGTACTCCTAGTAGCACCAGGGTATTAAAATACCGGTTCAGTTGCTAAGTGTTGGTAACTCAAAATAAAAGGTTACAGAATAAACGGAGACTAGCTGAAGGTGAGATGACGATATGTGTTGAAAGTATTTCCAAGGTTGGTGTGATCAAGCATCACATGCTTCCTCTACCATCGATATTGGTGTTAAACCTAAATAATTATTATTTGGTGTTTGCATAGACATGATTAGATTATGTTTATCGCAATATGGTTATTCATTTAAGGAGAATAATGGTTACTCTATTTATTTGAACAATACCATCAATGGTATTGCACCTAAAAATGAATGGTTTATTGAATCTCGATCGTAGTGATACACATGTTCATGCCAAAAGATATAAGATAGTAATGATAGTACCACACACTTGTGGCACTGCCATTTGAGTCATGTTGGTATAAAATGCATGAAGAAGCTCCATGTTGATGGATCTTTGGACTCACTCGTTTTTGAAAAGATTGAGACATGCGAACAATGTCTCTTAATAGATATGCATGAAGAAACTCTATGTAGATGGATCGTTTGGACTCACTTGATTTTGAATCACTTAAGACATGCAAATCATACCACATGGGCAAGATGAATGAAAGGCCTCGTTTTCAGTAAGATGGAACAAGAAAGCAACTTGTTGGAAGTAATACATTTTGATGTGTGCAGTCCAATGAGTGTTGAGGCACGCAGTGGATATCGTTATGTTCTTACTTCACAGATGATTTGAGTAGATACTGAGTATATTTACTTGATGAAACACAAGTCTGAATTATTGAAAGGTTCAAGTAATTTCAGAGTGAAGTTGAAGATCATCATGACAAGATGATAAAATGTCTATGATATGATCATAGAGATGAATATCTGAGTTATGAGTTTGGCACACAATTAAGACATTGTGGAAATTGTTTCATAATTAATACCGCCTGGAACACCATAAGTGTGATGGTGTGTCCGAACATCATAATTGCACCCTATTGGATATGGTGCATACCATGATGTCTCTTATCGAATTACCACTACCGTTTATGGGTTAGGCATTAGAGACAACCACATTCACTTTAAATAGGGCACCACACAATTCCGTTGAGACGACACCGTATAAACTATGGTTTAGAGAAACCTAAGCTGTCGTTTCTTAAAAGTTTGGGGCTGCAACGCTTATGTGAAAAAGTTTCAGGCTGATAAACTCGAACCCAAAGCAGATAAATGCATCTTCATAGAATACCCAAAAATAGTTGGGTATACCTCCTATTTCAGATCCGGAAGCAAAAGTGATTGTTTCTAGAAACGGGTCCTTTCTCGAGGAAAAGTTTCTCTCGAAAGAATTGAGTGGGAGGATGGTGGAGACTTGATGAGGTTATTGAACCGTCACTTCAACTAGTGTGTAGCAAGGCACAGGAAGTTGTTCCTGTGGCACCTACACCAATTGAAGTGGAAGCTTATGATAGTGATCATGAAACTTCGAATCAAGTCACTACCAAACCTCATAGGTCGACAAGGATGTGTACTACTTCAGAGTTGTACGTAATCCTGTCTTGGAAGTCATGTTGATAGACAGTAATGAACCTACGAGCTATGGAGAAGCGATGGTGGGCCCGGATTCCGACGAATGGCTCAAGGCCATAAAATCCGAGAGAGGATCCATGTATAAAACAAAGTATAGACTTTGAAAAAACTACTTGATGGTCGTAAGGATGTTAGGTGCAGATGGATTTTAAAAGGAAGACATACAATGATGGTAAGTGTCACCATTAAGAAAGCTCGACTTGTCGTTAAGATGTTTCCCGACAAGTTCAAGGAGTTGACTACGATGAGACTTTCTCACTCATAGCGATGCTAAGAGTCTGTTGGAATTATGTTAGCAGTTACCGCATTATTTATGAAATATTGCAGATAGGATGTCAAAACATTGTTTCCTCGACATTTTTCTTGAGGAAAGGTTGTATGTGATACAATAGAAGGTTTTGTCAATCCTGAAAGATGCTGACAAGTATGCAAAGCTCCAACAATCCTTCTAAGGACTGGAGTAAGCATCTCGGAGTTGGAATGTACGCTTTGATGAGATGATCAAAGATTTTGGGTTTATACAAAGTTTATGAGAAACTTGTATTTCCAAAGAAGTGAGTGGGAGCACTATAGAATTTTTGATGAGTATATGTTGTTAACATATTGTTGATCAAAAATGATGTAGAATTTCTGGAAAGCACGCAGGGTTATTTGAATAGTGTTTTTTGATGGAAAACCTGGATTAAGCTACTTGAACATTGAGCATCAAGATCTATAAGGATAGATCAAAACGCTTAATAGTACTTTCAAATGAATACATACCGTGACAAGATTTTGAAGGAGTTCAAAATAGATCAGCAAAGAAGGAGTTCTTGGCTGTGTTACAAGGTGTGAGTATTGAGTAAGACTCAATACCTGACCACGGCAGAAGAGAGAGAAAGGACGAAGGTCGTCCCCTATGCTTTAGACGTAGGCTCTATAGTATGCTATGCTGTGTACCGCACCTGAAGTGTGCCTTGCCATGAGTCAGTCAAGGGGTACAAGAGTGATCCAGGAATGGATCATATGACAGCGGTCGAACTTATCCTTAGTAACTAGTGGACTAAGGAATTTTCTCGATTATGGAGGTGGTAAAAGAGTTTGTCGTAAAGGGTTACGTCGATGCAAACTTTGACACTAATCCGGATGACTCTGAGGAGTAAATCGGATTCGTATAGTAGATCAGTTATTTGGAATAGCTCCAAGTAGCGCGTGGTAGCTGCATCTACAAGGTGACATGGAGATTTGTAAAGCACACATGGATCTGAAAGGTTCAGACCCATTGACTGATAAACCTCTCTCACAAGCAAGATATGAACATACCCCATGGGTGTTGGATTCATTACAATCACATAGTGATGTGAACTAGATTATTGACTCTAGTGCAAGTTGGATACTGTTGGAAATATGCCCTAGAGGCAATAATAAAATGGTTATTATTGTATTTCCTTGTTCTTGATAACTGTCTATTGTTCATGCTATAATTGTATTAACCGGAAACCGTAATACATGTGTGAATACATAGACCACAACATGTCCCTAGTAAGCCTCTAGTTGACTAGCTCGTTGATCAATAGATGGTCATGGTTTCCTGACCATGGACATTGGATGTCATTGATAACGGGATCACATCATTAGGAGAATGATGTGATGGACAAGACCCAATCCTAAGCCTAGCACAAGATCGTATAGTTCGTCTGCTAAAGCTTTTCTAATGTTAAGTATCATTTCCTTAGACCATGAGATTGTGCAACTCCCGGATACCGTAGGAATGCTTTGGGTGTACCAAATGTCACAACGTAATAGGATGGCTATAAAGGTGCACTACGGGTATCTCCGAAAGTGTCTGTTGGGTTGGCACGAATCGAGACTGGGATTTGTCACTCCGTGTAAAATGGAGAGGTATCTCTGGGCCCACTCGGTAGGACATCATCGTAATGTGCACAATGTGACCAAGGAGTTGATCACGGGATGATGTGTTACGGAACAAGTAAAGAGACTTGCCAGTAACGAGATTGAACAAGGTATCGGGATACCGACGATCGAATCTCGGGCAAGTACTATACCGGTAGACAAAGGGAATTGTATACGGGATTGATTGAATCCTTGACATCGTGGTTCAACCGATGAGATCATCGTGGAGCATGTGGGAGCCAACATGGGTATCCAGATCCCGCTGTTGGTTATTGGTCGGAGAGTTGGCTCTGTCATGTCTACTTGTCTCCCGAGCCCGTAGGGTCTACACACTTAAGGTTCGGTGACCGTAGAGTTGTAGAGATATTAGTATGCAGTTAATCGAAAGTTGTTCGGAGTCCCGGATGAGATCCCGGACGTCACGAGGAGTTTCGAAATGGTCCGAAGGTATATATATATATATATATATATATATATATATATATATATATATATATATATATATAGGAAGTCCAGTTTCGGCCACCGGGAGAGTTTCGGGGTCACCGGTAGGGTCCCAGGGGTCCACCGGGTGGGGCCACCTGTCCCGGAGGGCCCCATGGGCTGAAGTGACGTGGGAACCAGCCCCTGGTGGGCTGGTGCGTCCCCCTTGGGCCTCCCTTGCGCCTAGGGTTGGAAACCCTAAAGGGGTGGGGGCGCCTCCACCTAGCTTGGGGGCCAAGCCACCCCCTAGGCCGCCGCCCCTCCCATTAGATGGGATCTCTAGGGGCCGGCGCCCCCCAGGGGCCCTATATATAGTGGAGGGAAGGGAGGGCAGCAGGACCCTAAGCCCTGGCGCCTCCCTCCCTTCCATGACACCTCTTCCCCTGCTGGATCTCCATCAACTTCTCCTTCCCCCTTGCTGGATCAAGAAGGAGGAGACGTCCCCGCTCCGTACGTGCGTTGAACGCGGAGGTGCCGTCCATTCGGTGCTAGGATCATCGGTGATTTGGATCATGACGAGTACGACTCCATCAACCCCGTTTTGTTGAACGCTTCCGCTTAGCGATCTACAAGGGTATGTAGATGCACTCCTCTCCCTCTCGTTGCTAGATGACTCCATAGATTGATCTTGGTGATGCGTAGAAAATTTTAAATTTCTGCTACAATCCCCAACAGGTTATACTTGCAGTCCCTTGAACCGTAGAGGAACGACCGCTCATATCGCCCATGAGCAGTTCCTCGAACTGAAGACCGGAAGCAATACCTCTGTACTTGGTTACAAGCATGCAACCTTCATGATCTGGCAGCGCTTTGCCGTCCAGAGCTAATCGTCGCCAGATATTTAGCTGAAAGAGATTAGAACCACACTGGGTTTCTAATTATGAGGACAAGAGGATTAGCCACGCTCTAATAAGTCAACTAGGACCAATTAGGACATGAACTAGAGGAACTAAAGAAGGCTCCAAAACTTGTGTATTCAATTATGGCCAATACCTCAAGTATATATAAGTTAGTGGGGAAGAGGAGGGTTGCACCCAAGGAGGGAAAGTCCTTGGAGCGCCATCCAAAGGGGGGAGGAGTTGGACTCTTCCCCTAGTAGGATTCGC
>NC_057809.1:607094500-607097005 GCF_018294505.1 Triticum aestivum
GATACGTCTCCGCCGTATTTATAATTTTTTATTGTTTCATACTAATATTCTACAAATTTCATATACCTTTGGCAACTTTTTATATTATTTTTGGGACTAACATATTGATTTAGTGCCTAGTGCCAGTTCTTGTTTTTTGCATGTTTTTTGTTTCGCGGAATATCCGTATTAAACGGAGACCAAATGCGATAAAAACTTACGGAATTTTTTCTAGAATATATGTGATTTTTCTGAAAAAGAATCAACACGAGACGATGCCCGAGAGGCCCACAAGTCCTAGGGGCGCGCCCCTTACCCTGGGCGCACCTAGGGGGCTTGTGGCCACCCCGTAAGGCGATTGGTGCCCTTCTTCGGTCACAAGAAAGCTAATATCCAAATAAAAATCGTGTTAAAATTTCAGCCCAATTAAAATTATGCATCTCCGGAAATTTAAAAAACGGTGAAAGGCCAGAATTTGGGAGCACAGAAACAGAAGGAAACAGAGAGAGCTACACAAAAAATTTAAAATAAAGGGCTCAAAAAAATGATAGTATTACTATGGTAAAAATGGGATTTAGTATTTTCGTAACCACTACTATACCTTACTGAAGCCTGAATTTAGACGGAGGAGCTGACGGTTTAGAAGTGCGCGCATACCTGCTCCGTGTGGCCGTGCTGTATAATACAGCAACACAAATATGTGCAGCCGCAAGGCAGATGCAGGTTTCTGCAGGTACACAAGAACATCTCACCGGCAAGCAGTCATTACTCACTAGGAATGAATATCTCGCCGGTGGTGCTAACTCCCCGGGGTAATCGATCAGTACACAGTGATCCCTGTACTTGGCCGATTAAACTTGCTGGAGGCGGCAGGAAGAAGCTAGGTCGAAATCCGTGTACTTGACCTGCTGCTTCGGTTCCAATCCATCTCAGAGTTAACTCTGTTTTCATCCTCCATGGTGTCTCTCCGGGGAGGGAACACCGGAATTCAATGGCCTCCAGAAGAAGGTGAACCCTGGATGGACCCACCCATCGGGTGGCCGCTTCGTTAACTTATTGTGTCTGCCAGGTCACCCGTCCGTTAATGGTAGAGTACTTCTCTGTCGACCCACCCTGTAAAACCCAGGGCATGTGCACTGCACACACTGCTGAAGATAGCTGTTAATAGAAGATTCATCTGTCTGTCTGTCTATCTAAACTGTTTGTAGCTTGGCAGATTTCATTGCACCAAGAATTTCTGCCTGCTTATATGTAAGCGCTGCTCCTCAGGCACGGGTACCTGAATTCCGGAGTAAATGCTGCGCAGCGCGGCTGAGGGTTAGGGATTGGGCCCCTACGACACTGTTGTACTGCTTGGGTAGTAAGCACAGACCCATCCAATTTCATAGATTTGGAATTCCACAGTGAAGCTTCCTAACTTCCTAAGCCATAAACCCTAGCTAGTTAGAACCTGCAGGAGACAGGCCATTATATGAGGAGGCGGTCGAATGGTGATCCGTCGATCAAGGTGGTACCTTTTTTTTTTTTTTTTAGAAAAGGAGGATGACCCCCGGCCTCTGCATCAGGGAGATGCATACGGCCATTTTATTGATTATTCTCGAGGACCTTACAAAGTAGTACAACAATATGCCTGAATCCGCCATCTTGGCAACATCTGCCACTAGTCCTATCCATATGATGAAGGGGGTGCAAGCTGGGCCAAATACCCAGACCTCTCACCTAAGCCTAACATCTAAAGCCGGAGGCCCCGACCGAGCCACATACCGGGTTCGGGGCACAATCCGGTCTGACGCACTCACATGTGTCGTCGCCGCCATCTTCCACTAGTCCATCTTCAGAGCAGATTGAGGTGCCAACCTTGGTAGGATCCTCCGCCATCGACGCCATCAAGGCGCCAAACGACGACCACCATCTACGCTAGTCCATCTCCAAGCAGAAGGAGCGCTACCACAGGACGAAGACCGGCGGAGAATAGGTGAAACGCTGCACACAATGCCGCCGCCAAACACCTCACACGCACCGCAAAGCGCCCACCATGCTTCCGAGGACCCCAGGCGACGCCTTCAAGAAGGAGCGCGACGAGGGTACGACGCCGTCGCCCGCAAGGGGAACTAGAGCTTTCGCCCAAAGGAAGATCACGGTGAAGGACGGGAAAGGACCTCGACAAGGCCTCCAAGAAGGGGACCGACGCCCAGCAGACGCCGCCATTGTCGTGGCCTCCGCCGACGGCCAAGGGTTTCCCCCGGTCCCGCCCCCATCCCATCCACCCAGCCAAAGACTGGCCAGGGGAGCGCACGCAGCCGGAGAAAGCGTTGGACTTCATCGAAGCAGGCACGCCGGGTGACGGGGCACCCCAGCCCACTGTAGTAGACGTCCACCGAGACCTCGCCGCCCGCACGGCCGAAGTCGCGGACCACCAGCACCCACGACCGTCGCCCGCCGAAGAGGCAATGCCGTCCACACCGCCCGAGGCCGCCGCCCCGGCATCCACCCACCGCACACATCCTGTCGAAACATGGAGAACGA
>NC_057809.1:607097483-607098553 GCF_018294505.1 Triticum aestivum
CGCCGCAGCGGGCCGGCCTCGGCGGCCACCAGGGAAAGCGGGCGGCGGCGCCCGATGCGGGGTGGGGGGCGGGCTCTCCAGAGGTCGAGGCAGGTGCGCGGGGAAGCCCCCGCCGCCGCCTACCGCCGCGCGGGCAAGCCCGACGACGGCTGCCGGCGGCGGCGGGGAAGGAGGAGAAGGGGAGGCGGGGGACCGGCGGCGCCTAGGGTTTCGCCCCCGGGTCGCCCAAGAGCGGACGACGCGGGGGGGTGCACAGTCTCCGTGCGGTAAGTGCGGTCTCAAGGTGGTACCTAACCTGCCGTTGGTTGATCTCCATTGATGGTGCTTGCGCTGCCGGTTTGGTTGAGTACCGGATCGGAGTAGCAATCTTGAGAAGGATATACTGTGGAGTATAACTGCCAAGATCATGCCACAATGGCTACAGAACTAACTAGTGTAAATTAGTGCTTTACTTTCACTAGTGTGGGAAGAAAGCCATGGACAGAAAAGTGTGATTAGTGAATTACAGAAATATGCTGCCGGTTAGTCCAATGGCTACAGAACTAACTTGTGCTGCCGGTTTGGTTAACTACAGAAGTAACGTCGTATCACTTGTTAGCACTGGCGGAGGTTAGTTGGGGCTAAACTATGCCATGACCCGCCTAGCTTACAGCAAACAACGTCCATGTATGAGTGAATGCCTATCATGGCCCGCCCTGGTTTCTTATTGCAGCTCTTGTTAGTGACCAGCAATGAAAGTGCACGTGGGCTATTGTGAGCTCTGCTTCTCATTGGAAAAGGTTATACAAGCTAAGTACTGCTACTGCATACAGCTCATCTAAATCCAGGCATCAGTGCGTAGTTGATAGACAGACCCAACTGCCCTCTTGAATGAGTAACAAGTTGCCTTATTTGCGCAAAAATAATAATAACAAGTTCCTGTATGAAATGAAGAAACTACGTGCTGTATGAAATGGATGCATCGTCATCATGCCAGGTTCACTCATTCCAGAGTCCAGAGTACTCTGTCCAAAATTCATACTACTGGCTCTTTGATTTTTGTTTATCACTGAAACGCCGTCAATTTCAAA
>NC_057809.1:607098659-607099771 GCF_018294505.1 Triticum aestivum
AATAGTACTAGTTGCACTACGACCCATCTGCTGTACAATATATTTATTCATATAGATTGGAATTCATTCACCCCTAGGGTACTGGAAACCGTTCCACCAGATGCTTCGCGTAAATGAACAGAGTTGCAAGCGTGTATGCAATGTGCATACCAGTGAAATACTTATCTCCCTCGTTAACCAACAGTCATTTGGGCGAAGCATATTTGATCTTACAAGAGGTAATTCCAGCACATTCGAGGGAGCGTCTTGTAATTCTCAACAAATCAATTCCACCCTTTTAGAGATAATTTGCATGATCTGTTTGGGATCTGGTTGAAACAATTTAATAAAGATGAGAAATCTCTCATGACTGTAGGGATTGCAGCTGTCCCCTGGACCATTTGGAAGCTTAGAAATAGGGTGGTTTTCGATAAAAACTGGGTTTCCGATCCCTGTGTACCGGTGAATTTGATGATTAATATGCTTCAAGATTGGCCCATATTGCAGATAAACGCAAGAAGACGAAGAATAATGATAGAGGGTGCAGGTGAAATTTTCAGGGCGGTTCTGGGATGGAGGGTCATTCACAGGATTACAACGACGTGATCTTCTGAAGTTCTTCATACTGGTGTCATAGACTTTGGGAGATCTCCGTATTCTGCCATCGTTCTATATACAGCTCTTGTCTTATTTCTTCAGTTGAACTATTGGGGATTATGTCACTAGATTTCTTTTGTCTGAACTTAATGTTCTGGTTGGTTATGTTTGAGTCGTCTTGGAGAACCCGACTTGCAGTACCAGAACAGAGCACTACACCGACGGCCCCCGTCGGCCTACGGCGGGCTATGCCGACAGCCACGTCCAGGCCGTCGGGCTACCCTGATCTATGCCGACGGCCACCGTCGGCACAGAACCACCGTCGGCCTAGCAGCGCGTATGCCTACAGCTGTCGTCGACATACAAGGGCCGTCGGCATATCTGTGGGCCCGGCGACCCCCCCCCAGTAACCGAAGCATAACGACGTTTAAGCTATGCCGACGGCGGAGATGGGCGGTCGTCGGCATAGATTTGGACGCCACGTCATTGATCAGAGCGCACCGACCAGCATTTATGTCGACGGCCGCCGTCGGCAT
>NC_057809.1:607101663-607121543 GCF_018294505.1 Triticum aestivum
ACACCTGGAGGGGGGAAACGGACGCGTTGGCTCTACACGGAGGGCATGTAGCTGTGGGTTTGGCCCGAATGTTGCTCCCAGGTGTCCCTTTAGGCTGACCTAACACAACCGGGTGGAGCGGTCCACTGGTCAAATCCCGTCCGAGGGAAGTCAAATGGCTAGATCTCGTGGTCAACCGCTCAAGGGTTAGGCGGGACGGGGGGCCTGGGGGGGGGTACCAATGCCACCGGAGCATCGCACCGGCCCCTCATACATGCGGGGTGGTGTGGTGGCATGTATAAAGAGGCGGCACGCGCCTCCAAGGTGTGGCTCTCCTGACGGACGGTGCCACAGCCGGCACCTGGAGGGGGGAAATGGACGTGTCGGGTCTCCGGCACCCCCCTCATGGACGGCGCCGTCGCCGGCACCCCCTTCATGGAGGTTATAGGAAGGCTAGTCTGTAATTAACATAATGGAAACATATTTTTTGGAAAAGAACAAAGTTGATGCCAAAAAAGGAAAAAAAGAAATATATCTATGCCTACGGCTTAGCCGTCGGCATATATGACACGTGGCATGATTGTATCTATGCCGACGGCTAAGCCGTCGGCATAGTTTGCCTAATCCCCTCACGGCGCGTCCCCTTCACACGTTTCTATCCACCCCCCACCGCAACCCCCATCCTCCCGCACTGCTGCCCTCGACCCGCGCCGCCGTCCTCGACCCACATCGCCGTCCACCCGCCCTGCGTCGACCCCACCCCAGCCCGGCCACCCAACCCCACTCCGACCCGCACCGCCGCCAACGGCCCCGACCTCGCACCCCTGCTAGCCGCACCATCCGCCCCGCCCCCTATCGCCGCCCTCCCCACCCCGCCATGTGCCGCCGACGCCTCCACACCCGCGCCTGAGACGTCTCCAACGTATCTATATTTTTTGTTTGTTCCATGCTATTATATTATTTGTTTGGGATGTTAATGGGCTTATTTATACACTTTTATATTATTTTTGGGACTAACCTACTAACCCAAGGCCCAGTGCAAATTGCTATTTTTTTGCCTATTTCAGTGTTTCGCAGAAAAGGAACATCAAACGGAATCCAAACGGAATGAAACCTTCGGGAGAGTTATTTTTGGAACAAACACAATCCAGGGGACTTGGAGTAGACGTCAAAAATCAACGAGGAGGCCACGAGGCAGGGAGGCGTGCCCCCCACACTTGTGGGACCCTCGTGGCTCCACCGACCTACTTCTTCCTCCTATATATATATCCATATACCCCAAAAACATACAGGAGCACCACGAAACCCTATTTCCACCGCCGCAACCTTCTGTACCCAAGAGATCCCATCTTGGGCCTTTTCCGGAGCTCCGCCGGAGGGGGAGTCAATCACGGAGGGCTTCTACATCAACACTATATCCTCTCTGATGATGTGTGAGTAGTTTACCACAGACCTTCAGGTCCATAGTTATTAGCTAGATGGCTTCTCTCCTCTCTTTGGATCTCAATACAATGTTCTCCTCGATCTTCTTGGAGATCTATTTGATGTAACTCTTTTTGCGGTGTGTTTGTCGCGATCTGATGAATTGTGAGTTTATGATCAAGTTTATCTATGAATAATATTTGATTTTTTCCGAAATATTTTATGTATGATTGGTTATCTTTGCAAGTCTCTTCGAATTATCAGTTTTGTTTGGCCTACTAGATTGATCTTTCTTGCAATGGGAGAAGTGATTAGCTTTGGGTTCAATCTTGCGGTGTCCTTTCCCAGTGCCAGCAGGGGCAGCAAGGCACGTATTGTATTGTTGCCATCGAGGATAAAAAGATGGGGTTTATATCATATTGCTTGAGTTTATCCCTCTACATCATGTCATCTTGCCTAATGCATTACTCTATTCTTATGAACTTAATACTCTAGATGCATGTTGGATAGCGGTCGATGTGTGGAGTAATAGTAGTAGATGCATAATCGTTTCGGTCTACTTGTCGCGGATGTGATGCCTATATACATGATCATGCCTAGATATTATCACAATTATTCACTTTTCTATCAATTGCTCGACAGTAATTTGTTCACCCACCGTAATACTTATGCTATCTTGAGAGAAGCCACTAGTGAAACCTATGGCCCCGGGTCTATCTTTTATCATATAATTTCTAATCTACTTTATTTTGCAATCTTTATTTTCCAATCTATATCATAAAAATACCAAAAATATTTTTCTTATTATTATTATTATTATTATTATCTCTATCAGATCTCACTCTCGTAAGTGACCGTGAAGGGATTGACAACCCCTTTATCGCGTTGGTTGCGAGGTTCTTATTTGTTTGTGTTGGTATGAGGGACTTGCGTGTAGTCTCCTACTGGATTGATACCTTAGTTCTCAAAAACTGAGGGAAATACTTACGCTACTTTGCTGCATCACCCTTTCCTCTTCAAGGGAAAACCAACGCAGTGCTCAAGAGGTAGCAAGAAGGATTTCTTGCGCCGTTGCCGAGGAGATCTACCACAAGTCAAGACATACTAAGTACCCATCACAAACTCTTATCCCTCGCATTACATTATTTGCCATTTGCCTCTCATTTTCTCTCCCCCACTTCACCCTTGCTGTTTTATTCGCCCTCTTTTTTCGCTCGCCTCTTTTTCGTTCGCCTCTTTTTTTGTTTGCCTCTTGCTTGCTTGTGTGTTGGATTGTTTCTCACGATGGGTCAAGATAATACTAAATTGTGTGTTTTTTCCAATACAAACAATAATGATTTTATTAGCACTCTGATTTCTCCTCTTACTGATGCTGAATCTTGTGAGATTAATACTGCTTTGCTGAATCTTGTCATCAAAGACCCGTTTTCCGGCCTTCCTAGTGAAGATGCCGCGACCCATCTAAACAGCTTTGTTGATTTGTGTGATATGCAAAAGAAGAAAGACATGGATAATGATATTGTTAAATTGAAGCTATTCCCGTTTTCGCTTAGAGATCGTGCTAAAACGTGGTTTTCGTCTTTGCCTAAAAATAGTATTGATTCTTGGAACAAGTGCAAAGATGCTTTTATCTCAAAGTATTTTCCTCCCGCTAAGATCATCTCTCTTAGAAATGATATTTTTTAAGCAACTAGATCATGAGCATGTTGCACAATCTTGGGAGAGGATGAAATTAATGATTCGCAATTGCCCTACTCATGGTTTAAATTTATGGATGATCATACAAAATTTTTATGCTGGATTGAATTTTTCTTCTAGAAATCTTTTAGATTCGGCCGCGAGAGGCACTTTTATGGAAATCACATTAGGAGAATCTACCAAACTACTAGATAATATTATGGTTAATTATTCTCAATGGCACACCGAAAGATCCACTAGTAAAACAGTTCATGCTATAGAAGAAATTAATATTTTGAGTGGAAAGATGGATGAACTTATGAAATTGTTTTCTAATAAGAGTGTTTCTTCTGATCCTAATGATACGCCTTTGTCTACTTTGATTAAGAATAATAATGAATCTATGGACGTGAATTTTGTTGGTAGGAACAATTTTGGTAATAACGCGTATAGAGGAAACTTTAATCCTAGGCCGTATCCTAGTAATTCCTCTAATAATTGTGGTAATTACTAAAACAATTCTTATGGTAATAATAATAAGATTCCCTCTGATTTTGAATCTAGTATTAAAAAATTTATTACTTCGCAAAAGACTTTCAATGCTTTGATTGAAGAGAAATTGTCTAAGATTGATGAGTTGGCTAGGAACGTGGATAGAATTTCTCTTGATGTTGATTCCTTGAAACTTAGATCTATTACACCTAAGAATGATATCAATGAGTCTCTCAAATCCATGAGAATTTCCATTGATGAGTGCAAAGAAAGAACCACTAGGATGTGTGCTAAAAAGGATTGCTTTATTAAAGCATGTTCTTCTAGTTTTGATGATAATAAGGATGAAAATCTAAAAGTGATTGATGTTTCTCCTATTAAATCTTTGTTTTGAAATATGAATCTTGATAACTATGGGACTGGAGATGAGTCAACTTTAGTTAAAAGCGTCCCAATGATTCAGAGTTTTTAGATCTTGATGCAAAAATTGGTAAAAGTGGGATTGGAGAGGTCAAAACCTTACATAGCAATGAACCGACTACTTTGGATTTCAAGGAATTTAATTATCATAATTGCTCTTTGATAGATTGTATTTCCTTGTTGCAATCCGTGCTAAATTCTCCGCATGCTTATAATCAAAATAAAGCTTTTACCAAACATATCGTTGATGCTTTAATGCAATCTTATGAAGAAAAGCTTGAATTAGAAGTTTCTATCCCTAGAAAACTTCATGATGAGTGGGAACCTACTATTAAAATTAAAATTAAATATCATGAATGCTTTTCCTTATGTGATTTGGGTGCTAGTGTTTCCACAATTCCAAAAACTTTGTGTGATATGTTAGGTTTCCGTGAATTTGATGATTGTTCTTTAAATTAGCATCTTGCGGATTCCACTATTAAGAACCCTATGGGAAGGATTAATGATGGTCTTATTGTTGCAAATAGGAATTATGTTCCCATAGATTTCATTGTTCTTGATATTGATTGCAATCCTACATGTCCCATTATTCTTGGTAGACCTTTCCTTATAAGGATTGGTGCAATTATTGATATGAAAGAAGGGAATATTAGATTCCAATTTCCATTAAGGAAAGGCATGGAACACTTTCCTAGAAATAAAATTAAATTACCTTATGTATCTATTATGAGAGCCACTTATGTATTGGATACCAAAGATGATAATACCAAGATCTATTCTTGCTTTTATGCCTAGCTAGGGGCGTTAAACTATAGCGCTTGTTGGGAGGCAACCCAATTTTATTGTTGTTTCTTGCTTTTTGGTTCTGTTTAGTAATAATTAATTCATCTAGCCTCTGTTTAGATGTGGTTTTATGCTTTTAATTAGTGTTTGTGACAAGTAGAACCTTTGGGAAGATTTGGGGGAAGTTTTAGCGATCTTGCTGTAAAAAACAGAAACTTTAGCGCTCACGAGATTTGCTGCCATTTTTTACTGGAGAGTGCGATTAGGTTGATTATTTTTGCACATGATTAATAGACAAATTCCTCACGTCCACCAATTTATTTCAGAATTTTTTGGGTTACATAAGTATTCGAAACCTACAGATTACTATAGACGGTTCTGTTTTTCATGTGTTGTTTGCTTATTTTGATGAATCTATGGCTAGTATTGGAGGGTATGAACCATAGAGAAGTTGGAATACAGTAGGTTTAACACCAATATAAATAAAGAATGAGTTCATTACAGTACCTTAAGTGGTGGTTTGTTTTCTTATACTAACGGAGCTTATGAGATTTTCTATTGAGTTTTCTGTTGTGAAGTTTTCATGTTTTGGGTAAAGATTTGATGGATTATGGAATAAGGAGTGGCAAGAGCCTAAGCTTGGGGATGCCCAAGGCACCCCAAGGTAAAATTCAAGGACAACCAAAAGCCTCAGCTTGGGGATGCCCCGAAAGGTATCCCCTCTTTCGCCTTCTTCCATCAGTAACTTTACTTGAGGCTATATTTTTATTCACCACATGATATGTGTTTTGCTTGGAGCGTCTTGTATGATTTGAGTCTTTGCCTTTTAGTTTACCAAAATCATACTTTCTGTACACACCTTTTGGGAGAGACACACATGAATTGGAATTTATTAGAATACTCTATGTTCTTCACTTATATCTTTTGAGCTAGATAATTTTGCTCTAGTGCTTCACTTATATATTTTAGAGCACAGTGGTGGTTTTATTTTATAGAAATTATTGATCTCTCATGCTTCACTTATATTATTTTGAGAGTCCTTTAGAACAGCATGGTAATTTTCTTTGGTTATAAAAATTGGTCCTAATATGATAGGCATCCAAGATTGGTATAATAAAAACTTGCATAAAAAGTGCATTGAATACTACGAGAAGTTGGATATTTGATAATTGTTTTGAGATATAAAGATGGTGATATTAGAGTTTTGCTAGTTGAGTAGTTGTGAATTTTAGAAATACTTGTGTTGATGATTGCAAGTCCCGTAGCATGCACGTATGGTAACCGTTGTGTAACAAATTTGAAACATGACGTGTTATTTGATTGTCTTCCTTATGAGTGGCGGTCGGGGACGAGCGATGGTCTTTTCCTACCAATCTATCCTCCTAGGAGCATGCACGTAGTGCTTGGTTTTTGATGACTTGTAGATTTTTGCAATAAGTATATGAGTTCTTTATGACTAGTGTTGAGTCCATGGATTATACGCACTCTCACCCTTCCATCATTGCTAGCCTCTGCGGTACCGTGCATTGCCCTTTCTCACCTTGAGAGTCGGTTTAAACTTTGTCGGTGCATCCAAACCCCGTGATATGATATGCTCTGTCACACATAAATCTCCTTATATCTTACTTAAAACAGACACCATACCTACATATTATGGCATTTCCATAGCCATTTCGAGATATATTGTCATGCAACTTTCCATCGTTTCATTTATGACACACTTCATCATTGTCATATTGCTTTGCATGATCATGTAGTTGACATCGTATTTGTGGCAAAGCCACCATGCATAATTTATCATACATGTCACTCTTGATTCATTGCCCTTCCCGGTACACCGCCGGAGGCATTCATATAGAGCCATATTTTGGTCTAGTATCGAGTTGTAATCATTGAGTTGTAAATAAATAGAAGTGTGATGATCATCATTAATAGAGCATTGTCCCAAAAAAGGCCAAGTAAAAAAAGGCCCAAAAAAGAAGAAGAAAAAAGAAATAAAAAATGACAATGCTACTATCCTCTTTTTCCACACTTGTGCTTCAAAGTAGCACCATGATCTTTATGATAGAGAGTCTCTTGTTTTGTCACTTTCACATACTAGTGGGATTTTTTCATTATAGAACTTGGCTTGTATAATCCAACAATGGGATTCCTCAAATGCCCTAGGTCTTCGTGAGCAAGCAAGTTGGATGCACACCCACTTAGTTTCTTTTATTGAGCTTTCCTACATTTATAGCTCTAGTGCATCCGTCGCATGGCAATCCCTACTCCTTGCATTGACATCAATTGATGGGCATCTCCCTATCCCGTTGATTAGCCACATCAATGTGAGACTTTCTCCTTTGTTGTCTTCTCCACATAACCCCCATCATCATATTCTATTCCACCATAGTGCTATATCCATGGCTCACGCTCATGTATTGCGTGAAAGTTGAAAAAAGTTTGAGATTACTAAAGTATGAAACAATTGCTTGGCTTGTCATCAGGGTTGTGCAAGATGAGACCATTCTTGTGCGACGAAAATGGAGCATGACCAAACTATATGATTTTGTAGGGATGAACTTGCTTTTGCCATGTTATTTTGAGAAGACATGATTGCTTAGTTAGTATGCTTGAAGTATTATTGTTTTTATGTCAATATTAAACTTTTGTCTTGAATTTTTCGGATCTGAATATTCATGCTACAATAAGGAAAATTACATTGAGAATTATGCTAGGTAGCATTCCACATCAAAAATTCTGTTTTTATCATTTACCTACTCGAGGACGAGCATGAATTAAGCTTGGGGATGCTTAATATGTCTCCAACGTATCTATAAATTTTGATTGTTCCATGCAATTATATTATCTGTTTTGGATGTTAATGGGATTATTTATAAACTTTAATATTATTTTTGGGACTAACCTACAAACCCAAGGCCCAGTGCAAATTGTTATTTTTTTTGCCTATTTTAGTGTATCACAGAAAAGGAATATCAAACGGAATCCAAACGGAATGAAACCTTCGGGAGAGTTAATTTTGGAACAAACGTGATCCAGGGGACTTGGAGTAGACGTCAAGAAATCAACGAGGAGGCCACGAGGCAGGGAGGCGCTCCTGCCCCCCTGGGCGCGCCCCCACCCTCGTGGGCCCCTCGTGGCTCCACTGACCTACTTCTTCCTCCTATATATATCCATATACCTCGAAAACATCTAGGAGCACCACGAAACCTTATTTCCACCGCCGCAACCTTATGTACCCAAGAGATCCCATCTTGGGGCCTTTTCCGGAGCTCCGTCGGAGGGGGAATCGATCATGGAGGGCTTCTACATCAACACCATAGCCTCTCCGATGATATTTGAGTATTTTACCACAGACCTTTGGGTGCATAGTTATTAGCTAGATGGCTTATTCTCTCTCTTTGGATCTCTATACAATGTTCTCCTCGATCTTCTTGGAGATCTATTTGATGTAACTCTTTTCGTGGTGTGTTTGTCGAGATCCTATGAATTGTGGGTTTATGATCAAGTTTATCTATGAATAATATTTGGTTCTTTTAATCTTTTATGTATGATTGGTTATCTTTGCAAGTCTCTTTGAATTATCAGTTTGGTTTGGCCTACTAGATTGATCTTTCTTGCAATGGGAGAAGTGCTTAGCTTTTGGGTTCAATCTTGCGGTGTCCTTTCCCAATGACAGCAGGGGCAGCAAGGCACGTATTGTATTGTTGCCATCGAGGATAAAAATATGGGGTTTGTATCATATTGCTTGAGTTTATCCCTCTACATAATGTCATCTTGCCTAATGCATTACTCTGTTCTTATGAACTTAATACTCTAGATGCATGCTGGATAGCGGTCGATGTGTGGAGTAATAGTAGTAGATGCAGAATCGTTTCGGTCTACTTGTCGCGGACGTGGTGCCTATATACATGATCATGCCTAGATATTCTCATAATTATTCACTTTTCTATCAATTGCTCGACAGTAATTTGTTCGCCCATCGTAATACTTATGCTATCTTGAGAGAAGCCACTAGTGAAACCTATGGCCCCCGGGTCTACCTTTTATCATATAAGTTTCTAATCTACTTTATTTTGCAATCTTTATTTTCCAATATATATATATATATGATAAAAATATCAAAAATATTTATCTTATTATTATTATTATTATTATTATCTCTATCAGATCTCACTCTCGTAAGTGATCGTGAAGGGATTGGCAACCCCTTTATCGTGTTGGTTGTGAGATTCTTATTTGTTTGTGTAGGTACGAGGGACTTGTGTGTAGTCTCCTACTGGATTGATACGTTGGTTCTCAAAAATTGAGGGAAATACTGATGCTACTTTGCTGCATCACCCTTTCCTCTTCAAGGGAAAATGAACGCAGTGCTCAAGAGGTAGCAGCGCCGCTGCCGCCGCCACCCGCCGTCACCTCGGCCACCTCCCGACCCCACCGCCGCCCCGTCCTCCCCCCGACCGTCCGACGGCCGCCACGACCACGGCGGGTCATGGCTCCGGCTGGCCCGTGATACGTCTCCAATGTATCTATAATTTTTGATTGCTCCATGCTATATTATCTATTGTTTTGGACATTATTGGGCTTTATTATCCACTTTTATATTATTTTTGGGACTAACCTATTAACCGGAGGCCCAGCCCAGAATTGCTGTTTTTTGCCTATTTTAGGGTTTTGAAGAAAAGGAATATCAAATGGTGTCCAAACGGAATGAAACCTTCGGGAACGTGATTTTCTCACCGAACAAGATCCATGAGACTTGGACCCTACGTCAAGCAACCAACAGGGAGGCCACGAGGTAGGGGGCGCGCCTACCCCCTTGGCGCTCCCTCCACCCTCGTGGCCACCCTGTTGCTCCACCGACGTACTTCTTCCTCCTACATATACCTACATACCCCCAAACGATTAGATACGGAGCTAAAACCCTAATTCCACCGCCGTAACTTTCTGTATCCACGATATCCCATCTTGGGGCCTGTTCCGGAGCTTCGCCGGAGGGGGCATCGATCACGGAGAGCTTCTACATCAACACCATACCCTCTCCGATGAAGTGTGAGTAGTTTACTTCAGACCTACGGGTCCATAGTTATTAGCTAGATGGCTTCTTCTCTCTTTTTGGATCTCAATACAAAGTTCTCCCCCTCTCTTGTGGAGATCTATTCGATGTAATCTTCTTTTGCGATGTGTTTGTTGAGACCGATGAATTGTGGGTTTGTTGTCAAGTTTATCTATGAACAATATTTGAATCTTATCTGAATTCTTTCATGTATGATTGGTTATATTTGCAAGTCTCTTCGAATTATCAGTTTGGTTTGGCCTACTAGATTGATCTTTCTTGCAATGGGAGAAGTGCTTAGCTTTGGGTTCAATCTTGCGGTGTCCTTTCCCAGTGACAGTAAGGGCAGCAAGGCACGTATTGTATTGTTGCCATCGAGGATAACAAGATGGGGGTTTTATCATATTGCATGAATTTATCTCTCTACATCTTGTCATCTTGCTTAAGGCGTTACTCTGTTCTTATGAACTTAATACTCTAGATGCATGCTGGATAGCGGTCGATGTGTGGAGTAATAGTAGTAGATGCAGGCAGGAGTCGGTCTACTTGTCTTGGACGTGATGCCTATATACATGATCATACCTAAATATTCTCATAGCTATGCTCAATTCTGTTAATTGCTCAACAATAATTTGTTCACCCACCGTAAAATACCTATGCTCTTGAGGGAAGCCACTAGTGAAACCTATGGTCCCCGGGTCTATCTTCATCATATTAATCTTCCAACACTTAGTTATTTTCATTGCCTTTTATTTTACTTTGCATCTTTATCATAAAAATACCAAAAATATTATCTTATCATATCTACCAGATCTCACTCTCAGAATTGATCGTGTAGGGATTAACAACCCCTTATCGCGTTGGTTGTGAGGATTTATTTGTTTTGTGTAGGTGCGAGGGACTCGCGCGTAGCCTCCTACTGGATTGATACCTTGGTTCTCTGAGGAAATAGTTATGCTACTTTCCTGCACCACCCTTTCCTCTTCAAGGGAAAACCAAAGCAAGTGCTCAAGAGGTAGCAAGAAGGATTTCTGGCGCCGTTGCCGGGGAGGTCTACACAAAAGTCAACATACCAAGTACCCATCACAAACCCTTATCTCCCGCATTACATTATTTGTCATTTGCGTCTCGTTTTCCTCTCCCCCACTTCACCCTTGCCATTTTATTTGCCCTCTCTCTCTATCCTCCCTCTCTTTCTCTATTTGCCTCTTTTTTCCCGTTTCTTGTTTGCTTGTGTGTTGGATTGCTTGTTTGTCACGATGGCTCAAGATAACACTAAATTGTGTGACTTTACCAATACCAACAACAATGATTTTATTAGCACTCCGATTGCTCCTCTTACCGATGCTGAATATTGTGAAATTAATGCTGCCTTGCTGAATCTTGTCATGAAAGATCCATTTTCCAGCCTTCCTAGTGAAGATTTCGCTACCCATCTAAATAGCTTCGTTGATTTGTGTGATATGCAAAAGAAGAAAGGTGTTGATAATGATATTGTTAAATTGAAGCTATTTCCTTTTTCGCTTAGAGATCGTGCTAAAGCTTGGTTTTCGTCTTTGCCTAAAAATAGTATTGATTCTTGGAATAAGTGCAAAGATGCTTTTATCTCTAAGTATTTTCCTCGCGCTAAGATCATCTCTCTTAGAAACGATATTATGAATTTTAAGCAACTTGATCATGAACATGTTGCACAAGCTTGGGAGAGGATGAAATTAATGATACGTAATTGCCCTACTCATGGTTTGAATTTGTGGATTATTATACAAAAAAATTATGCCGGATTGAATTTTGCTTCTAGAAATCTTTTAGATTCGGCCACGGGAGGCACTTTTATGGAAATCACTTTAGGAGAAGCTACTAAAATCCTAGATAATATTATGGTTAATTATTCTCAATGGCAGACTAAAAGATCTACTAATAAGAAAGTGCATGCGATAGAAGAAATTAATGTTTTGAGTGGAAAGATGGATGAAATTATGAAATTATTTGCTAATAAAAGTGTTTCTTCTGATCCTAATGATATGCCTTTGTCTACTTTGATTGATAATAATAATGAATCTATGGATGTGAATTTTGTTGATAGGAACAATTTTGGTAACAACGCGTATAGAGGAAACTTTAATCCTAGGCCTTACCCTAGCAATTCCTCTAATAATTATGGTAATTCCTACAACAATTCTTATGGAAATTATAATAAGATTCCATATGCTTTTGAATCTAATATTAAAGAATTTATTACTTTGCAAAAGAATTTCAATGCTTTGATTGAAGAAAAATTGCTTAAGACTGATGAGTTGGCTAGGAACATTGATAGTATTGCTCTTGATGTTGATTCTTTGAAACTTAGATATATTCCACCTAGGCATGATATCAATGAGTCTCTAATAGCCATGAGAATTTCCATTGATGAATGCAAAGAAAGAACCGCTAGGATGCGTGCTAAGAAAGATTCCTTTATAAGAGCGTGTTCTTCTAGTTTCCATGATAATAAAGATGAAGATCTAAAAGTTATTGATGTGCCCCCTATTAAATCTTTGTTTTGCAATATGAATCTTGATAATTATGGGACTGAATATGGTCCACCTTTACCTAGAAGGCGTTCCAAAAATTTGGAGTTTTTAGATCTTTATGCTAAAATTGATAAAAGTGGAATTGAAGAGATCAAAACTCTAGATGTTAATGAACCTACTATTTTGGATTTGAAGGGATTTAATTATGATAATTGCTCTTTGATAGATTGTATTTCCTTGTTGCAATCCGTGTTAAATTCTCCTCATGCTTATAGCCAAAATAAAGCTTTAGCAAACATATCGTTGATGCTTTGATGCAATCTTATGAAGAAAAACTTGAGTTGGAAGTTTCTATCCCTAGAAAACTTTCTGATGAGTGGGAACCAACTATTAAAATTAAAATTAAAGACCATGAATTCTATGATTTATGTGATTTGGGTGCTAGTGTTTCCACGATTCCAAAGACCTTGTGTGATTTGTTAGGTTTCCATGATTTTGATGATTGCTCTCTAAACTTGCACCTTGCGGATTCCACTATTAAGAAACCTATGGGAAGAATTAATGATGTTCATGTTGTTGCAAATAGGAATTATGTGCCCGTAGATTTTATTGTTCTTGACATAGATTGGAATCCTTCATGTCCTATTATTCTTGGTAGACCTTTCCTTAGAACGATTGGTGCAATTATTGATATGAAGGAAGGAAATATTAGATTCCAATTTCCATTAAGGAAAGGCATGGAACACTTTCCTAGAAATAAAATTAAATTACCTTATGAATCTATTATGAGAGCCACTTATGGATTGCCTACCAAAGATGGCAATACCTAGATCTATCCTTGCTTTTTATGCCTAGCTAGGGGCGTTAAACGATAGCGCTTGTTAGGAGGCAACCCAATTTTATTTTTATTCCTTGCTTTTTTCTCCTGTTTAGTAATAAATAAATTACCTAACCTATGTTTTTGTTGTGTTTTTTGTGTTTAATTAGTGTTTGTGCCAAGTAGAACCGTTGGGAAGACTTGGGGAAAGTCTTGTTAATCTTGCTGTAAAAAACAGAAACTTTATCGCTCACGAGAACTGCTGCCATTTTTATTTGGAAAGTGATATTTAGTTAATTCTTTTTGCGGATGATTAATAGATAAATTCCTCACGTCTAGAAATTTATTTAAGAATTTTTGGGGTTCCAGATCTTGCGCTAGCTACAGATTACTACAGACTGTTCTGTTTTTGACAGATTCTGTTTTTCGTGTGTTGTTTGCTTATTTCGATGAATCTATGGCTAGTAAAATACTTTATAAACCATAGAGAAGTTGTAATACAGTAGGTTTAACACCAATATAAATAAATAATGAGTTAATTACAGTACCTTGAAGTGGTCTTTTGTTTTCTTTCGCTAACGGAGCTCACGAGATTTTCTACTTTAAGTTTGGTGTTGTGAAGTTTTCAAGTTTTGGGTAAAGATTTGATGGATTTTGGAACAAGGAGTGGCAAGAGCCTAAGATTGGGGATGCCCATGGAACCCCCAAGATAATCTAAGGACACCTAAAAGCCAAAGCTTGGGGATGCCCCGGAAGGCATCCCCTCTTTCGTCTACTTCTATCGGTAACTTTACTTGGAGCTATATTTTTATTCACCACATGATATGTGTTTTGCTTGGAGCGTCTTGTATGATTTGAGTCTTTGATTTTTAGTTTACCACAATCATATTTGCTGTACACACCTTTTGAGAGAGACACACATGATTCGGAAATTATTAGAATACTCTATGTGCTTCACTTATATCTTTTGAGTTATATAGTTTTGCTCTAGTGCTTCACTTATATCTTTTAGAGCACGGTGGTGGATTTGTTTTATAGAAACTATTGATCTCTCATGCTTCACTTAGATTATTTTGAGAGTCTTAAATAGCATGGTAATTTGCTTAAATAAACCTAATATGCTAGGTATACAAGATTAATAATAAAATTCTCTTATGAGTGTGTTGAATACTAAGAGAAGTTTGATGCTTGATGATTGTTTTGAGATATGGAGGTAGTGATATTAAAGTTGTGCTAGTTGAGTAGTTGTGAATTTGAGAAATAATTGTGTTAAAGTTTGTGATTCCGGTAGCATGCACGTATGGTGAACCGTTATGTGATGAAGTCGGAGCATGATTTATTTATTGATTGTCTTCCTTATGAGTGGCGGTCGGGGACGAGCGATGGTCTTTTCCTACCAATCTATTCCCCTAGGAGCATGCGCATAATACTTTGCTTTGATAACTTGTAGATTTTTGCAATAAGTATATGAGTTCTTTATGACTAATGTTGAGTCCATGGATTATACACACTCTCACCCTTCCACCATTGCTAGCCTCTCTAAATACCGCACACCTTTTGCCGGTATCATACACCCACCATATACCTTCCTCAAAACAGCCACCATACCTACCTATCATGGCATTTCCATAGCCATTCCGAGATATATTGGCATGCAACTTTCCATCGTTCCGTTTACTATGACATGCTCCATCATTATCATATTGCTTCACATGATCATGTAGTTGACATTGTATTTGTGGCAAAGCCACCGTTCATAATTCTTTCATACATGTCACTCATGAGTCATTGCATATCCCGGTACACCACCGGAGGCATTCATATAGAGTCATATCTTGTTCTAAGTATCGAGTTGTAATTCTTGAGTTGTAAGAAAATAAAAGTGTGATGATCATCATTATTAGAGCATTGTCCCAAGTGAGGAAAGGATGATGGAGACTATGATTCCCCCACAAGTCGGGATGAGACTCCGGACGAAAAAAAATAAAAATAAAAGGAGGCCATAAAAAAGAGAAAAGGCCCAAATAAAAAAATGAGAGAAAAAAAGGAGAGAAGGGACAATGCTACTATCCTTTTACCACACTTGTGCTTCAAAGTAGCACCATGATCTTCACAGTAGAGAGTCTCCTTTGTTATCACTTTCATATACTAGTGAGAAATTCTCATTATAGAACTTGGCTTGCATATTCCAATGACGGGCTTCCTCAAAATGCCCTAGGTCTTCGTGAGCAAGCAAGTTGGATACACACCCACTTAGTTTCTTTTTGAGCTTTCATATACCTACTCACTCACATTGATATCTATTGATGGGCATCTCCATAGCCCGTTGATACGCCTAGTCGATGTGAGAATATCTTCTCCTTTTTTGTCTCCTCCACAACCACCATTCTATTCCACCTAAAGTGCTATGTCCATGGCTCACGCTCATGTATTGCGTGAAGATTGAAAAAGTTTAAAGAATGTCAAAAGTATGAAACAATTGCTTAGCTTGTCATCGGGGTTGTGCATGATTTAAATACTTTGTGTGGTGAAGATAGAGCATAGCCAGACTATATGATTTTGTAGGGATAACTTTCTTTGGCCATGTTATTTTGAGAAGACATAATTGCTTAGTTAGTATGCTTGAAGTATTATTATTTCTATGTCAATATTAAACTTTTGTCTTGAATCTTTCGGATCTGAATATTCATACCACAATTAAGAAGAATTACATTGAAAATATGCCAAGTAGCATTCCACATCAAAAATTCTGTTTTTATCATATACCTACTCGAGGACGAGCAGGAATTAAGCTTGGGGATGCTTGATACGTCTCCAACGTATCTATAATTTTTGATTGCTCCATGCTATATTATCTACAGTTTTGGACATTATTGGGCTTTATTATCCACTTTTATATTACTTTTGGGACTAACCTATTAACCGGAGGCCCAGCCCAGAATTGTTGTTTTTTTGCCTATTTTTTAGGGTTTCGAAGAAAAGGAATATCAAACATAGTCCAAACGGAATGAAACCTTCGGGAATGTGATTTTCTCACCGAACAAGATCCAGGAGACTTGGACCCTACGTCAAGCAACCAACAGGGAGGCAACGAGGTAGGGGGCGCGCCTACCCCCCAGGCGCGCCCTACACCCTCGTGGGCCCCCTGTTGCTCCACCGACGTACTTCTTCCACCTATATATACCTACGTACCCCAAACGATTAGATACGGAGCCAAAACCCTAATTCCAACACCGTAACTTTCTGTATCCACGAGATCCCATCTTGGGGCATGTTCCGGAGCTCCGTCGGAGGGGGCATCGATCACGGAGGGCTTCTACATCAACACCATAGCCTCTCTCATGAAGTGTGAGTAGTTTAGTTCAGACCTACGGGTCCATAGTTATTAGCTAGATGGCTTCTTCTCTCTTTTTGGATCTCAATACAAAGTTCTCCCCCTCTCTTGTGGAGATCTATTCGATGTAATCTTCTTTTGCGGTGTGTTTGTTGAGACCGATGAATTGTGGGTTTGTTGTCAAGTTTATCTATGAACAATATTTGAATCTTATCTGAATTCTTTCATGTATGATTGGTTATATTTGCAAGTCTCTTCGAATTATCAGTTTGGTTTGGCCTACTAGATTGATCTTTCTTGCAATGGGAGAAGTGCTTAGCTTTGGGTTCAATCTTGCGGTGTCCTTTCCCAGTGACAGTAAGGGCAGCAAGGCACGTATTGTATTGTTGCCATCGAGGATAACAAGATGGGGTTTTTATCATATTGCATGAATTTATCCCTCTACATCATGTCATCTTGCTTAAGGCGTTACTCTGTTCTTATGAACTTAATACTCTAGATGCATGCTGGATAGCGGTCGATGTGTGGAGTAATAGTAGTAGATGCAGGCAGGAGTCGGTCTACTTGTCTTGGACGTGATGCCTATATACATGATCATACCTAGATATTCTCATAACTATGCTCAATTCTGTTAATTGCTCAACAGTAATTTGTTCAGCCACCGTAAAATACCTATGCTCTTGAGAGAAGCCACTAGTGAAACATATGGTCCCCGGGTCTATCTTCATCATATTAATCTTCCAACACTTAGTTATTTTCATTGCCTTTTATTTTACTTTGCATCTTTATCATAAATATACCAAAAATATTATCTTATCATATCTATCAGATCTCACTCGCGTAAGTGACCATGTAGGGATTGACAACCCCTTATCGCGTTGGTTGCGAGGATTTATTTGTTTTGTGTAGGTGCGAGGGACTCGCGCATAGCATCCTACTGGATTGATACCTTGGTTCTCAAAAACTGAGGAAAATACTTACGCTACTTTGCTGCACCACCCTTTCCCCTTCAAGGGAAAACCAACGCAAGTGCTCAAGAGGTAGCAGCCCGCGTCCCTCCCCGACCAGCGCTGCTGCTTCTCCGACAGCCCCGCCCCTCCCCGGCCCTCCCGTGCCTCTTCCTCCAGCCCTCCACCACCGGCCCCTGCCTCGCCCGTCGGTGAGCTACCAATTTTTATCTTTTTTGTATTATTTCTCTACTGTTGGATGGATAATGGATGCATGGTTGGATGTTGGATGTTGTTAGGTTGTTAGGTTGATAGATAGATGAATGTTGTATGTGTCTTAGATGGATAGATGTTGTGATGTTGTTACATTGATAGATGGATGAATGTTGTGATGTAGGTGAAATTCGAGACCCAAAATGAATTATCATTGTTAAAAAAGCAACTTGAGTCACTTAGTTTATGAAATAGTAATGAAGTTTTTATTTTCATTTTGTGATGTTGGCAAATAGCTATGTGAGATGTGCTCCAAAACTGGTATAAGATGAGTGGTTATTTTATCATGATGATCTTGTTAAAAAAATTGAAGGACAAAATTTGACAGTTGACGAAATAAGATTTTTTTCATAGTTTAAAGTGTCAATGCTTTATGTGATGTGATTCCCTCAAATTTTTTGACTCGGTAAAATTTACAGGCTTTGTGGTATTTCATCTCCCTGGAGCCTTCATCGTCCGTGATCCTGCTGCTGCTTGACTACTTCCTCTACAGCGGAGGGTGAGCTATGAATCCACCTTCACCTCCTACCCTCTTTTAAGTAGATTTCATTTTCACATCAAGTCGCGTAACCTAGGCGTCTCCCATCCGAAAGGGTTGCATCGATAAATATGCATTCAATTGCATATTTATCACCGCAACTCTTTCGGATTGTCCAGCGCTTTCCACGGACAGCCCGGGGATGTGTAGATTGGGTACGTTGTTCATGCTCTACCCTGCTCCGAGACAGAATTTCGGTGGCGCCTCCTTGTTGTTCTCCGGATGCACATTCTCTCAACATTTTGCTGATACGTGTATTTGGAGAACATCGGGGAGGTGCTGCCGAAATTTTGTCTCGGAATGGGGTAGAGGATGGACAACATACTCAATCTACACATTCTCGAGTGGTATTAGGACCCATCTTTACTTATTAGAGATGTAGGTGGATTAAATGTCATTTCTCGTCAACCCTGTAAAAAATAAAATATTGATGTGAGTAATTTAAATGAATCCTTAATTTTAGTGTGTGGCTTCCAATAAAGGAGAGATGGCAGATAATCAGTGGATGTATAGTGGGTTTTTCCGTCGGAATTAAGTAACAATAGAGTGGGTCGAGAAAACTGATGTGTTTTTGAAAGAGATATTCCGTAGTCCAATGAGGATTGTGCCAGAATGCCCGTGTGCCAAATGTAAGAGACGTATGCGCAGAGATAAGAGTGAGATGACTAAGTGCCTTCGCACGCATGGATTTATGCCCAACTTTAATATGCCGATAAAATTTGCCCAGCGGGACCGTGGTAGAGAGGAGCTGATACGACAACGCGTCGCTGGTTATGAGGACGATGGGGTTAGAGACATGCTAGATGATGTCTTTGTTGCACGGCCAACACCTCCGTCACTGTAACGCCCCGAGACCGATGTGCCAGGTGTCCTCCAGTTATTCGCTGTTGTTGCCTTGTCATTGCTTGCGTGTCATGCATTGCATATCATGTCATCATGTGCATTTCATTTGCATACATGTTCGTCTCATGCATCCGAGCATTTTCCCCGTTGTCCATTTTGCATTCCGGTGCTCCTATCTCCTCCGGTGGTCCTTTCTACCTTTCTTTCGTGTGTGGGGGTTAAACATTTCCAGATTGGACCGAGACTTGCCAAGAGGCCTTGGTTTACTACCGGTAGACCGCCTGTCAAGTTTCGTGCCATTTGGACTTCGTTTGATACTCCAACGGTTAATCGAGGGACCGAAAAGGCCTTGTGTGTGTTTCAGCCCAACACCCTTCCAATTTGGCCCAAAACCCACCTAAACCCTCTCCATCATCTAGAGCGTTCGATCACGATCGCGTGGCCGAAAACCGCACCTCATTTGGACTCTCCTAGCTCCCTCTACCTATAAATACGTGCTCCCCTCCCGAAATTTGTGGATGAACCCTAAAAATTCCTCCCCTCGCGCCGCCGGACGCGTCCTCACCGCGCCGGACAATGTCCGCCGCACCCTCCACCTCACTCCGACCAATCGGATCGTGCCACATCAGCAGCGCCACTGCCCCGAGCCACTCAGGGCGCGCCACTTGGCACCGCCGCCTCCCTTCGCCGCGGCCCGGGCAGGCCCGCACCGGGCCTTCCCGACCCACGCGCCCCGCGCCGCCAATCGCCTCTCCGCCGGCGCTCGCTCCGCCCCGCGCTGGATTCCAG
>NC_057809.1:607121998-607151817 GCF_018294505.1 Triticum aestivum
CTTCCTCCGACCTCGCCCGGTGCCTCCGGCGATTCCCGCCGCCCTGGCCGAGCGCCGCCGCCACCTCGACGCCGCCCCGTCTCCCGTGCGCCCTCCGGCGACCTCGCCGCCGTCGGCCGTCGCCATGACTCAGATCCGGCCAGGTGGGATCAGATCCACCCGACCCGCCAACCAAACGGCTCCCCTCGTCTCGATCCGCCCCATCCCGGAATCTCGCCGTCCAACTCCCACGAGGTCAAAATATGCCCATGTTCCATGTTTCATATGCCCATGTTCATCATGTCGTAACTTTGCATCCGTAGATCCGTTTTGGGCGTGTAGCATATCAAAATGTTCGTCTCATAGAGCACATCATTTCATTTCATTGCATCATTTTCATTTGAGCTCATCTTGATGCCCGAAATGCTGTTGGAAGAGTGCTATTTGAGTTAATTGTCAGAGCTGCTGCACCAAATAGCTATTTGTCATTTTTTTTGCCATGATTAATGTGTGCATGATATGCCCCTGAGCTCTACATGCGTTTTGTTATATGCTTTGCCATCTTTCCAGAGGTGCCATCCATGTATTTTTGTGATGTGTGTGGGGACAAACACAAGCTTGCAAAGTGGAGCATCCGTTAATGCTGATTTCAGGGACTTAGCAATTTCACTAAGTCCTTGATCTGTTTTTATCAATATGCCATATGTTCATGTTGTTTCCTAGTGATCCTTGCCTCTTTTGAGGATGATCAGTAAGGATGTTTTGTTAATCTTGTAGTTTTCTATCCATCCATGTCTTTGTTTGCACTTATGGAGCACCCTAGCTTGATTCAATCGAGCTCTACTTTTGCTATTTCGTGAATCTGGGCAGATTGTCTACTTGTTAGCGATTTTGCCGAGGATGTTGTTGTTGATCCGTGCATGCTATGTTGTTGTTCTTGCCATGTATAGTTTGCATAATGTGTATTCTTGATGGGTGTATGCTTAGATTGTCATGTCTTGCTCTGTAGTGAGTGCATCGAGCTCGTAAACATGCCTACTTGATATCTGATTTGCATGCTCCAGTTTTTCACTAAGTCTGAGATCTGATTATGTTTTCGCCATGTTCACATGCTTGTAATTGTATTTTCTGATCCCTTTTGGCTCAAGGTCACTAAGGGACGTTTGTTAAGCTCTTTGAGTAGCTTCATGCCATGCTTTGCTTTGCTATGTTAAGTTCCTGTAGCATATAGTTTTCATGCTCCAAAGTGTGCTACCTGATCTGAAATTCCAGACTTGTGTTAATTTCACTAAGTCTGAAACCTGTTTACCAATTGCACTTTTGCCATGCTTGTTTGAACCTGTTAATGGATGAATTGGCCGTAGCTCAGTGTTCATCTTTTGTTAAGCTTCATGAGTGGATCCCTGCCATGTATTTTGTTGCCATGTTTGAGTGTTGTAGCATATTTATCTTGGTGCATTTAGATGGCTACTTGCTGTTTATCGCAGACCGGTGCCATATTTGTTTCGCTTGCCATTTCCAAACCGTGTCTCCGATTCCGGTGTTCTTTATATCGATTTCAACCGAAATAACCTCACCTTTCCAGTGGCACACTTGGATTTCCAAGTTGAGGCCAGGTTCAATCATTCCTTTGCAAATCATGCATATGCATCGCGTACCGCATCCCTCATATCATACCATGTTCTTGTGTGGTTTGTTTACTATGTTGTGTGCTTCTTTCCGGTGTTTGCTTCTTCGGGTTGGTTCCGATAACTTCGCGTTTGTGAGGACCCATTCGTCTACGTTCGTTTGTCTTCTTCATGGACTCGTTCTTCTTCCTTGCGGGATTTCAGGCAAGATGACCATACCCTTGAAATCACTTCTATCTTTGCTTGCTAGTTGCTCGCTCTTTTGCTATGCCTATGCTGTGATACCTACCACTTGCTTATCATGCCTCCCATATTGTGAACCAAGCCTCTAACCCACCTTGTCCTAGCAAACCGGTGTTTGGCTATGTTACCGCTTTGCTCAACCCCCTCTTATAGCGTTGTTAGTTGCAGGTGAAGATTGAAGTTTGTTCCTTGTTAGAACATGGAGATGTTGTCCCTTGTTGGAACATGTTTACTTGTTGGGATATCACAATATCTCTTATCTAATTAATGCATCTATATACTTGGTAAAGGGTGGAAGGCTCGACCTTATGCCTGGTATTTTGTTCCACTCTTGCCGCCCTAGTTTCCGTCATATCGATGTTATGTTCCCGGATTTTGCGTTCCTTATGCGGTTGGGTAATAATGGGAACCCCTTGACAGTTCACCTTGAATAAAGCTCCTCCAGCAATGCCCAACCTTGGTTTTACCATTTGCCACCTAGCCTTTTCTTTCCCTTGGGTTCTGCAGACTCAAGGGTCATCATTATTTTAACCCCCCCCCCCCAGGCCAGTGCTCCTCTGAGTGTTGGTCCGAACCGGGCAGCCTGCGGGGCCACCTCGGGGAAACTCGAGGGTTGGTTTTACTCGTAGCTTGACCTATCTGAGTGTGCCCTAAGAACGAGATATGTGCAGCTCCTATCGGGATTTGTCGGCACATTCGGGCGGTGTTGCTGGACTTGTTTTACCATTGTCGAAATGTCTTGTAACCGGGATTCCGAGTCTGATCGGGTCTTCCCGCTAGAAGGAATATCATTTGTTGACCGTGAGAGCTTGTGATGGGCTAAGTTGGGACACCCCTGCAGGGATTTGAACTTTCAAAAGCCGTGCCTGCGATTATGGGCAGATGGGAATTTGTTAACGCCCGGTTGTAGAAAACCTGAAGTTGACCTTAATTAAAATGCATCAACCGCGTCTGTAACCGTGATGGTCTCTTTCTGGCGGAGTCCGAGAAGTGAACACGGTGTTGGAGTTATGCTTGACGTAGGTTGTTCTAGGATCACTTCTTGATCATACTTTTATCGACCGTGCTTTGCCTTCTCTTCTCACTCTCATTTGCGTATGTTAGCCACCATATATGCTAGTCGCTTGCTGCAGCTCCACCTCATTCCTTTACCTTACCCATAAGCTTAAATAGTCTTGATCGCGAGGGTGTGAGATTGCTGAGTCCCCGTGACTCACAGATACTTCCAAAACCAGCTTGCAGGTGCCGATGAGTCCATGCAGATGACGCAACCAAGCTCAGGAGGAGCTCGATGAAGATCTTGTCCTTTGTGTTGTTTCGTTCTAGTTGATCAGTAGTGGAGCCCAGTTGGGGTCGATCGGGGACTGTGTCGCATTTGGGGTTCTTCTTTTATTTTGGTTCCGTAGTCGGACCTTGATTGTATTTGGATGATGTAATGCTTATTCATGTACTTGTGTGAAGTGGCGATTGTAAGCCAACTATGTATCCTTTCCCTTATGTATTACATGGGTTGTGTGAAGATTACCTCACTTGTGACATTGCTTTCAATGCGGTTATGCCTCTAAGTCGTGCTTCGACATGTGGGAGATATAGCCACATCGAGGGCGTTACAGTCACATTCAGCGAATGAACCGGAGGAGCCGGAGGAAACCGCAAAGGCCTTCCTGGATATCTTGGCCTCGTCAAAGAAACCTCTTTATGAGGGTGCCAAGCTCTATGTTCTAGATGCCATGACCTACCGAAAACCATGTACGCTACGAAGAAAATCATGAAGGCGCTCTCCATGGATTATGAGAAAATACATGTTTGTCCAAAGAATTGCCTTTTGTTTAGGCATGAGTATGCGAATGAAAACTACTGTAGGAAATGCGGTTCCTCTCGGTATATTGAGGTGGTCGATGAGCAGGGTCAGAAGCAGCAGCTAAAAATCCCTGTGAAGGTTCTTCGGTATCTTGATTTTATAAAAAGAGTGCAGTGCCTTTTCATCATCGAGGAGTCTGCCAAAATGATGAAGTGGCACAAGGAAGGGAAAAGGTACAGTCCAAATAAAATTGTACATCCATCAGAAGGTGAAGCATGGAAGTCATTCGATATAGAATACCCGGAGGAAGCAGACAAGGCTGGGAATGTCAGAATTGCTATATCAGGTGATGGGTTCAATCCATATGGTATGTCGTCTAATCCATACAGCTGTTGGCCTGTATTTGTTATTCCGCTCAATCTCCCTCCCAGCGCCATAATGCAACGCAAGACCATGTTCACGTCGCTTATAATTTCGGGGCCTGAGTATCCAGGGAAGAATTTGAGTGTGTTTATGCAGCCGTTGGTGGATGATTTGCACCATTCTTGGTACTTCCCGAGGTTGACATACGACTGACATCTGTAGAAAAATTTCTTGATGAAAGTTTGGCTACAGTATTGCATGCATGACTTTCCCGGCTATGCCCCATTCTACGGATGGTGTACAAGTGGGAAGATACCTTGCCCAGTGTGCATGCAGGCCTTGATTTTCATTTGGCTGAAGAAGGGTGGCAAGTATGTTGCCTTTGACCTGCATCGACAGTTCCTCCCTCCAGACCATCCTGATAGGGAAGACAAGAAGTACTTCACAAAAGGCTGTGTCATCCATGAAGTAAACGAGATTCCAAAATTTTCTGGTGCGGATGTGCGTGCTCAGCTGAAAGCTCTTAAGCCTGCCAGCAAAGGGAAAGACAAAGGCAAAGGCAAAGCCAAAGCCAAAGCCACAGGCGAAGACGAGGGCGAGGGCGAGGGCAAAGGAGAATGAAAAGGGAAAAATGTTTTAAAGGATATGGTGAGACGCACAACTGGACTGACATTACCCCCTTCACGCATCTTCCCTATTTTAAGGACCTCAAACTTCCATACAACATCGACGTGATGCACACCGAAAAGAATGTCGTAGAGTCCCTTTTTCGCATGATCCTCAACATTCCTGATAAGACAAAGGATAATGTTAATGCTAGAGTCGATCAACAGAATATTTGTGATAGACCACGTCTACACATGCAACCTCCCACAGGTAGTCGAAAATCTTGGTTCAAGCCAGATGCTGACTTCGTACTTAAAAAGGATCATAAGATAGAGGCATTCAAGTGGTTGAAACACGTAGTGAAGTTCACTGATGGTTATGCGTCGAATATAAGTAAGGGGGTCAATCTTTCAACGGGCAAAGTGACCGGGCTCAAGAGTCATGACTATCATGTATGGATTGAGCGGATTATGCCGGTGATGGTTCGGGGCTATGTTCCCGAGCATGTCTGGCGTGTGCTTGCAGAGCTAAGCCATTTTTTCCGCATGCTTTGTGCTAAAGAAGTATGTCCTGAGATGATAAGATAAATGCATAAGAAGGCGCCGGAGTTGATATGCGAGATAGAGAAGATCTTCCCACTAGGCTTCTTTACTCCGATGACACATCTCATTTTGCACCTCGCGAATGAGGTATTGTTGGCGGGCCCTGTGCAGAATCATTGGTAGTACGGCCTTGAGAGACAGAACAAGCATCTGAGACAGAAATGTGGAAACAAAGCTAAGATTGAAGCTTCCATAACTAAGGCAGTTATCCTAGAGGAGGTGGCAGACCTCAGGACAGCGTACTATCCGGACCATGTACCCACGCTGCACAATAAGGTGTCTTGATACAATACAAAAGAACCCAAGTATAAACCCAGGCTGCCTCTATTCAGCGGGCAAGGTGGTAGGGCTGGATGCTCGATACCTTATATCATGCCACAAGATGAGTGGGAGGATGTCATGTTCTATATCTTGCACAACATCAAGGAAGTTGAGGATGAATGGATGAGGTAATACCTTTGCACCATTCTTGTAGTCAATTCGTTATGTTCACTTTACCTCGTTCTAATACTGCTTTTCTTATTTTAGTCGATTCGTTGATGAAGAGTGGACGGGAATGCTGCCTCCTACTGAACTGGAGGCACTTGCTCTTCTCCGAAAGGGTCACGATGGAAGGAAAAAATTTGTTGTGTGGTTCATGGAGAAAGTAAATTTTCACACTTCCCTATTACCCAGTTCACCCTACAATTCCAATTAACCTCATGCACCCTATAATTTCAATTAAACTTGTAGGGAAAAGATCTGAACACATAAATGGATGAAGAATTGAGATGGGTTTTAACAGTCGGGTCATGACATGCGAAAAGTATGATGTGAATGGGTATCGCTTCCATACAAGGAGCACCAGAACACTCGGCATGATCTCAAAACTATAAATACTGGAGTCTTCACCGAAGGAGATAATAAAGTAGATTACTATGGAAGGGTAGCAAAAATATATGAGCTTACATTCAAATGTGGCCGCGAACACCTAAGTCTCACTGTGTTCAAATGCCGATGGTTCGACCCTAAAAAGGGTCTAAGACATACGCCTTCTATTAGTTTAGTTGAAGTTAAACCATCAACAGTCTATGCCGGAGCTGATCTCTTTAACGCCGCTACCCAGGCCACACAAGTATATTATCCGCCTTACCCATGCCAGAAAGAGTACCTAAAGGGTTGGGAAGTTGTGTTTAAGGTGTCGCCACATAGTAAGCTACCGGACACGAACGATGATGATTACTACAATATAAACCCCATGACATACGAGGGAGTGTTCTTTCAAGAGCAACATGATGACGTGGTACGAAACAAGGATGATGATGACTTGGGTTATGTTGACCTGGACCCAAATGATGATGACGCACGGATTGATGGTGAGGCAGTTGTGAATCAAATAGACATAATTATGCTTGAAAAGTTAAATGAAGACGTTGACGATGAGGAAGAGCCTCCACCTCCGTCAGACAACAAAGAAGATATGCATGATAGTGATGACGAGACTGGTCGAAAAATAGATTACAATAGTGATGATTCATATGGGTTCTAGAAAATGTAAGTTCTTTTAATGATCATTACAATAGTATGCTTAATGTGCTATTTTGTTATTAATGTTCTTTTATGTATGCTTAATGTGCTCTTCTGTTATTAATGTTCTTTCATGTATGCTTGTTTATTTGATATCCTTACTAATTGTTTATTCTCTTCTCAATGCAGGTTTGCTAATCATGGGCAAGTCCAGCAGCGCCAGTTTCCTTAGTAAATTCAAAGGACTTACGCGGAGTGGATGATCCCACAAGGTCCCCCCGACTATGTGACGATGACTCCTCACAGGGAGGTGGAGGGGTCGGGGGAGGAGACCGTAGAGGAGGAGGCGTGGGGTAGAGCCCCTAGAAGAGGAGGAGATGAGGAAGAGTCCCTAGAGGAGGAGGAGGTAGGGGAGAGGCAGGGGGTCAAAAACTATGGGTCGTGTCCGAAATAGGCGGGTCTTCTTCGATGCCCTCCTATACCGAGGCAGCTTCTGAGTCTGATGAGGGGGAGTATGTTCCTCAGGAGTGTTGGGGAACGCAGTAATTAAAAAAATCCTACGCACACGCAAGATCTATCATGGTGATGCATACCAACGAGAGAGGAAGAGTGTTGTCCACGTACCCTCGTAGACCGTAAGTGGAAGCGTTATGACAATGCGGTTGAGGTAGTCGTATGTCTTCACGATCCGACCGATCCTAGTACCGAAAGTACGGCACCTCCGCGATCTGCACACGTTCGGCTTGGTGACGTCCCACGAACTCTCGATCCAGCTGAGTGTCGAGGGAGAGCTTCGTCAGCACGATGGCGTGATGACAGTGATGATGAAGCTACCGTCGCAGGGCTTCGCCTAAGTACTACGATGATATGACCGAGGTGGATTATGGTGCAGGGGGGCATCACACACGGCTAAGGGATCAATGATCAATTTGTGTCTATGGGGTGCCCCCTCCCCCGTATATAAAGGAGTGGAGGAGGGGGAGAGGGCCGACCTCCTAGGCGCGCCCAAGGGGGGAGTCCTACTCCCACCCCCTCCCCCGTATATAAAGGAGTGTAGGAGGGGGAGAGGGCCGACATCCTAGGCGCGCCCAAGGGGGGAGTCCTACTCCTGGTGGGAGTAGGATTCCCCTTTCCCTAGTTGGAGTAGGAGAGGGAAGGAAGGGGGAGAAGGAGAGAAGGAAAGGGGGGCCGACCCCCTCCCAATTCGGATTGAGCTTGGGGGGTGCGCCCCCACCTTGGCCGCCTCCTCCTCCTTTCCACTATGGCCCATTAAGGCCCATTGACTCCCCGGGGGGTTCCGGTAACCCCCCCCCCCGGTACTCCGGTATATGCCCGAACTCTCTCGAGACCTTTCCGATGTCCAAACATAGTCATCCAATATATCGATCTTTATGTCTCGACCATTTCGAGACTCCTCGTCATGTCTGTGATCACATCCGGGACTCCGAACTACCTTCGGTACATCAAAACACATAAACTTATAATACCGATCGTCACTGAACGTTAAGCGTGCAGACCCTACGGGTTCGAGAACTATGTAGACATGACCGAGAAACGTCTCCAGTCAATAACCAATAGCGGAACCTGGATGTTCATATTGTCTCCCACATATTCTACTAAGATCTTTATAGGTCAAACCGCATAACAATATATGTTGTTCCCTTTGTCATCGGTATGTTACTTGCCCGAGATTCGATCGTTGGTATCTCAATATCTAGTTCAATCTTGTTACTGGCAAGTCTCTTTACTCATTCTGCAATGCATCATCCCGCAACTAACTCATTAGTCACATTGCTTGCAAGGCTTATATTGATGTGCATTACTGAGAGGGCCCAAAGATACCTCTCCGACAATCGGAGTGACAAATCCTAATCTCGATCTATGCCAACTCAACAAACACCATCGGAGACACCTGTAGAGCACTTTTATAATCACACTGTTACATTGTGACATTTGGTAGCACACAAAGTGTTCCTCCGGTATTTGGGAGTTGCATGATCTCATAGTCATAGGAACATGTATAAGTTATGGAGAAAGCAATAGCAACAAACTAAACAATCATCATGCTAAGCTAACAGATGGGTCAAGTCAATCACATCATTCTCTAATGATGTGATCCCGTTAATCAAATGACAACTCATGTCTATGGTTAGGAAACATAACCATCATTGATTCAACGAGCTAGTCAAGTAGAGGCATACTCGTGACATTCTGTTTGTCTATGTATTCACACATGTACTAAGTTTTCGGTTAATACAATTCTAGCATAAATAATAAACATTTATCTTGATATAAGGAAATATAAATAACAACTTTATTATTGCCTCTAGGGCATATCTCCTTCAGTCTCCCACGTGCACTAGAGTCAATAATCTAGATTACATTGTAATGATTCTAACACCCATGGAGTCTTGGTGTTGATCATGTTTTGCTCATGAGAGAGGTTTAGTCAATGGGTTTGCAACATTCAGATCCATATGTATCTTGTAAATCTCTATGTCTCCCTCCTTGACTTGATCGCGGATGGAATTGAAGCGTCTCTTGATGTGCTTAGTTCTCTTGTGAAATCTAGATTCCTTTGCCAAGGCAATTGCACCAGTATTGTCACAAAAGATTTTCATTGGACCCGATGCACTAGGTATGACACCTAGATTGGATATGAACTCCTTCATCCAGACTCCTTCATTTGATGCTTCTGAAGCAGCTATGTACTCCGCTTCACAAGAAGTTCGCGCCACGATGCTCTGCTTGGAACTGCACCAACTGATTGCTCCACCATTTAATAAAAACACGTATCTGGTTTGTGACTTAGACTCATCTGGATCGGTGTCAAAGCGTGCATCGACGTAACCATTTACGACGAGCTCTTTGTCACCTCCATATACAAGAAACATATCTTTAGTCCTTTTCAGGTATCTTAGGATGTTCTTGACCGTTGTCAAGTGATCCACTCCTGGATTACTTTGGTACCTCCCTGCTAAACTGATAGCAAGGCAAACATCAGGTCTGGTACACAGCATTGCATACATGATAGAGCCTATGGCTGAAGCATAGGGAACACCTTTCATTTTCTCTCTATCTTCTGCAGTGGTTGGGCATTGAGTCTGACTCAACTTCATACCTTGTAACACAGGCAAGAACCCTTTCTTTGCTTGATCCATTTTGAACTTCTTCAAAACTTTATCAAGGTATGTGCTTTGTGAAAGTCCAATTAAGTGTCTTGATCTATCTCTATAGATCTTGATGCCCAATATATAAGCAACTTCACCAAGGTCTTTCATTGAAAAATTCTTATTCAAGCATCCTTTTATGCTATTCAGAAAATCAGTATCATTTCCGATCAACAATATGTCATCTACATATAATATCAGAAACGCTACGGAGCTCCCACTCACTTTCTTGTAAATACAGGCTTCTCCAAAAGTCTGTATAAAACCATATGCTTTGATCACACTATCAAAGCATATATTCCAAGTCTGAGAGGCTTGCACCAGTCCATAAATGGATCATTGGAGCTTGCACACTTTGTTAGCACCTTTTGGATCGACAAAACCTTCTGGTTGCATCATATACAACTCTTCTTTAAGATATCCATTAAGGAATGCAGTTTTGACATCCATTTACCAAATTTCATAATCATAAAATGCGGCAATTGCTAACATGATTCGGACAGACCTAAGCATTGCTACGGGTGAGAAAGTCTCATCATAGTCAACTCCTTGAACTTGTCGAAAACCTTTTGCAAAAAGTCAAGCTTTGTAGACAGTAACATTACCGTCAGCGTTAGTATTCTTCTTGAAGAACCATTTATTCTCTATGGCTTGCTGATCATCGGGTAAATCAACCAAAGTCCATACTTTGTTCTCATACATGGATTCCTGATAACCCACAAGTATAGGGGATCGCAACAGTTTTTGATAAGTAAGAGTGTCGAACCCAACGAGGATCTAAAGGCAGAACAAATATTCCCTCAAGTTCTATCGACCACCGATACAACTCTACGCACGCTTGATGTTCGCTTTACCTAGAACAAGTATGAAACTAGAAGTACTTTGTAGGTGTTGTTGGATAGGTTTGCAAGGTAATAAAGAGCAAGTAAATAGAAAGTAGGGGCTGTTTAGATAAAGACACAACTAAGTTAGTTTTAGTAAAGAGCTTTTTGTTACGAGAAAGTTATTTGTCCCCAGGCAATCGATAACTAGACCGATAATCATTATTGCAATTTTACATGAGGGAGAGGCATAAGCTAACATACTTTCTCTACTTGGATCATATGCACTTATGATTGGAACTCTAGAAAGCATCCGCAACTATTAAAGATCATTAAGGTAAAACCCAACCATAGCATTAAAGCATCAAGTCCTCTTTATCCCATATGCAGCAACCCCCTTACTCGGGTTTGTGTTTCAGTCACTCACGCAACCCACTATAAGCGAACCATGAACGTATTGCAACACCCTACAGCGGGGATCCCTCACGCTTGCGCGACACGGAGAGCACCATAGGACAGCACCAATAATAAAACATGCAACTCAAACCAATCTTGATCATCAAATAGCCCATAGGACAAAACAGATCTACTCAAACATCATAGGATAGCCATACATCATTGGGAAACAATATATAGCGTTGAGCACCATGTTTAAGTAGAGATTATAGCGGGTAAGAGAGAGGTTACATTGCTGCATAGAGGGTGGAAGAGTTGGTGATGATGGCGGTGAAGTTGTTGGTGAAGATTGCGGTGATGATGATGGCCATGGCAGCGTTCCGGCGCCACCGGAAGAGAAGGGGAGAGGGGGGGGCCCTTCGTCTTCTTCCTTGACCTCCTCCCTAGATGGGAGAAGGGTTTACCCTCTGGTCCATGGCCTCCATGGCGTGGGAGGGGCGAGAGCCCCTCCGTGATTGGATATGTCTCTCTGTCTCTCTCTGTTTCTGCGTTCTCAGATTCTACCCTTTCACCGTTTCTTATTTTCCCGGAGATCCGTAACTCCGATTGGGCTGAAATTTTAACACGATCTCTATCCAGATATTAGCTTTCTTGCGGCGAAAGAAAGGCATCAACCGCCTTACGGGGTAGCCACGAGGGCCCAGGGCGCGCCCCTGCCTCGTGGCCCCCTCGGGCATCGTCTCACGTGGATTTTTCTTCCCAAAAATCATATATATTCCAAAAAAATCTCCGTCAGTTTTTATCCCGTTTGGACTCCGTTTGATATGGATATTCTGCAAAACAAAAAACATGCAACAAACAGGAACAGACACTGGGCACTGGATCAATATGTTAGTCCCAAAAATAGTATAAAAAGTTGCCAAAAGTATATGAAAGTTGTAAAATATTGGCATGGAACAATCAAAAATTATAGATACGACGGAGACATATCAGCATCCCCAAGCTTAATTCCTGCTCGTCCTCGAGTAGGTAAATGATAAAAAAAAGATATTCTTTGATGTGGAAGGCTACCTAGCATAATCTTGATCACATATCTAATAATGGCATGAATATTAAGACACGAGTGATTCGAAGCAATAGTCTATCGTTTGACATAAAAACAATAATACTTCAAGCCCACTAATAAAGCAATCATGTCTTTTCAAAATAACAAGGCCAAAGAAAGTTATCCCTACAAAATCATATAGTCTGGCTATGCTCCATCTTCACCACACAAAATATTCACATCATGCACAACCCCGATGACAAGCCGAGCAATTGGTTCATACTTTTTAACGCGCTTCAGTATTTTCAACCCTAACGCAATACATGAGCGTGAGCCATGGATATAGCACTATAGGTGGAATAGAATGGTGGTTGTGGAGAAGACAAAAAGGAGAAGATAGTCTCACATCAACTAGGCGTATCAACGGGCTATGGAGATGCCCATCATTAGATATCAATGTGAGTGAGTAGGGATTGCCATGCAACGGATGCACTAAGAGCTATAAGTGTATGAAAGCTCAGACTAAAAACTAAGTGGGTGTGCATCCAACTTTCTTGCTCATGAAGACCTCGGGCGTTTGAGGAATCCCGTCATCGGAATATACAAGCCAAGTTCTATAATGAAAATTCCCACTAGTATATGAAAGTGATAACTCAAGGGACTCTCTATATGAAGAACATGGTGCTACATTGAAGCACAAGTGTGGTAAAAGGATAGTAACATTGCCCCTTCTCTCTTTTTCTCTCATTTTAAAAAAAATAATTTTTTTATTTTCTTTTGGCCTTCTCTTTTTTTTGTCCTTTCTCTTTTTTTATTTCTTTTATTTTTTTCGTCCGGAGTCTCAACCCGGCTTGTGGGGGAATCATAGTCTCCATCATCCTTTCCTCACTGGGGCAATGCTCTAATAATGATGATCATCACACTTTTATTTACTTATAACTCGATACTAGAACAAACACTACAAGAAATGTGGACATTTATGACAAAAATATAACGACCGTGCTCAATTGGTCATGGATCAATGACAAAAAATTACAAGATGGTCATGGGGTGTCCAAGGGGTTCTAAACTCCTCACAATTGTGACCATCTATGTTAGAAAGGTCATAGTCTCATCACTCCAATTGGTCATGAAAGGTATGGCACTATCCATGGCCTTGTTTTGGGCCCAACATGACAAAATTAATATGGTCACAGGCTTGAATAATGATGACTGGGCAGACACATCAGCAATTTGCCCTTGTGTCATTGTATATGTGTAGTAATTTTGTTTACATGTCATGTATACATGTGAAATCAACCTGCGGGTGCATGACAAATGGGGTATATCTACATCTGGAATGAGTGACCCGAATATTTAGTAGGTCCCATATTTGATGTGTGGGACCAACAAACCTATGAGACCCACTAACCCACCGGACATGTGGGATTAGCTAGCATTCAGGGCCCACATGTAAGACGAGGGGCCGAATGACCAATGGACCCACCTTACACATGGGACCATCTGACCTATAAGTACAATTGAATACTGATAAAATAAAAGGAGCTCCAACGGCTGGGCTAGGTCCATTACAAAGAATAATAGTTGAGAAGGTTGCCTGCTTACGATCAAGGCTAGATTTCTGTCCAAAAATCTAAGGGCTTCCCTTTTATATTTGTATTTTCAATTTAAACAACTTAAAATTGTTTGAGGATTATCTAAATTATTTCATATCTAAATAAAAAGGTGTTTTTTTGTAGTCACGTCATATTATTGATATTGGTCATTTAGTGAACGTGCATTATCCTTATAAAATTCGACAATTTTTTTATAACTTTGACTTAGAACAAAAGCTAAAAACACACTTATTCGCGGACGAAGGGTGTATCAGTCAGCATGTTATACCATTGAAAATCTCATTTTGTTAATTCAAGTATAATTTTTTATCACATATAACCCATATTTGGTTGGTCTATTTTATAGTTAAAATTAAATTTTAAGATGCATGCATTCATTGGAATGGAGGGAATATCTCCGGCAATTTTTGAGCTCGCGCCATATGTGTCAGCCTATTTTCCCGCAAAACGCATTACCCGCGCGAGACCTTCCCGGCCCAAAGGCCCGAAATCAGACCAACCCAGGTCGTATAAAAAGTTATGAAACCCTAACTCCTCCCGAATCCCCTCCAGCGCCGCTCCCACCTTCTACTCTCTCCACGATCCCCTCCCCTCCCACCTCGCCGAGCCTCGATCTGGCCGGATCTTGCCAATCCACACACGGACCTGGCCTAACCATCCCGCAGCTGGAACCACCAACCCATCTTGAGATCTCAATGGCGGCGGGTACCAAGAACCGATGCTGCACCAACCGTGTGCGTCACAAGGAGGGCGAGTGTGGTTGCTGCCGGAGCAGTGAACGCTGCGCTTGGCGCTGGAGCAGCGGGGGCTGGGTGGGCCGCGACACTTGATTGGGTCGTTTCCAACTGCCCCGGCGTCGGCAGCGATGAGACGGTGCGCCAGCAGACATGATCGTTCACGCGCAAGGACCCCATGAATCCCGTGTACGCGGCCAAGGTGACCACGTCGCTCGCAGCTCCATCTGGGCTATCCTCACTGTCATCGTCGCTTTCGGCTGGTCTCTTTATTTTCTTTCTGAACACTATCAATTGATGAAGTTGTTTTCTCAAATTGATGTCTGAATGTGCCAAATCTGCTGCTCTGTAGGTGCCAGTGTCGATGACATAATTTATCAATGGTGGGTTCAGTAGTAACTCAAATCTGTTTCTCTGAATGTGCCAGCGTGTGATGGAATTTATCATTGGTGAGTTTGGTAGTAACTCTAATCTGTTGCTATGTTGTTTTCAGTCTGGTGAGATAGTTGTTCATGCCACTTGCTTAACTATGTTACCTGTTTCCAGCTAGTGTAAAAAAACAAACAAATTCTAGACATGCATAAGTAGTGCAAGTATGAATTTGATAGTGCATCTTACCTGAGATCGACAAAGTCTTGTTGTGCTTAATTACACATAAACATGCATGGTAAAAACAAAATCCTTATTGATTACAGAGAAAGAAAGTTGATACTCCCATTACTGAGAACAAGCTTTGGTTAGTTGAGAGTGTTCTATGCGAACTTTAGTCAGTTTTCCGGCATTTTACTGTTCATAAATCATGCGTTCCGAATGCTCTAAGTACTTTTATTTGTGAAGTGACTATGTACTAATGTACTTCTCCGTCGCCTAATTTGTGAAGTGACCATTAACCTTAAGGTGTTTTATTTGCCCAGTTATATAGGTGATAACAGCCCATTGTTTATTTTTTAAGTTTCTTTTCATCACAATTTACACCGTAAGTACCAAGGTATTGAAGCATAGTCACCATTTTTTTGCTTGTATATGTGTGCATTAGACATTATGTAATTAACTCATCAAAATATAAAATTGGGTATGTCCATGCCATATATGCTCTCTGCTATTGAGACATTATGATATGCCATTTTTGGTGTCATGTTAGCCTGGAAAACCTTATGGTCTGAACCCTTGTACTTGATGGTTTACATGTGTGTATCTATGGATGCACCCAATAGGTAGTATATAATGTTTAATATTTTTCTCAAATATGGAAAGTGAAGGGATGGAAAATTTCTTTTGAGTAATTTGATACTATAACAGATACTAATATATTTAAGCACATATATGGTCCTTTTGTCTTTGTTGTGGACATACATGTTACTTCACTCACAGAATGTTAATTGGCTCACTGAAAATTTGCATACTTATCAAACAGCTGCTGAGCTCTCTTTACTTTGGGCACTATTTACCAGCATCTCAATCCCGACCTAGCAGGTCTTCTTACTGGCATCAACAGGTACCACTCTCTCCCCTTCTCCTCTAGAAAAATGCATGAATAGAGAATTCACAGCAAACTGGACAAGATCAGTATACTAGCATCGTTACACTATTAATTACGAAATACTGCAAGGTGGATATGGTTCTTATAGTATCATCAACTATTCATTATATTATTGTCCTATGCAGCTGCATTTGATAATAATTGCCTTGTGTTTAGGAACGGAAGGAGTACTTTGTTACATTGGATCTCTTGGTGGTTAATTTCCCCCATTCTGGAGGATTCATGCTTATTCACTACCCTTTTGTATGCATGGTTGATTGCATGCATTATCTTTTGCTTCCCGCCTGCAATGGTTGTTCAATAGATTTTCTATGTTCCATTCAACATGCACATTAACTTGTTGACATGTTTGGGCCAAACAATATGGAACATGGAGGGTGTCTTGTCCTGAGACCCGAGCCATTCACATGTATTGTAACGCTTTCCCTTACCTTTGGTGCATCATGCCAATGTATTTCTTTTTATTAATTCCCCAACTGCTAATGAGTTACCTAAAGTTGAATCTATATTGAATACTCATTTACTTTAATAACTTGGTCAATACTTGATGTGCGCCTAGACAAGTGTTGCTACACATTGGAATCTTAAATTTTATTTCAGGGTGGCATTTGTATTCTTTATCTGGAAATAATACTTGCTTGTTAACCTCTGTTGTATTGTCATGATAGTCGTTGTTAAGCTACAATGAGAACATTTTGTCCAACATTTGTCCTATAGTGGGTGATTGTCTTGTGAAAAATACCTCTGTACTGTACTGTCATGACACTTTGGTTGGCTTATCATAATTGTAGTTGTTTCCTTATGACAGTATATGCGTCTTACAACAAAGATGTTTCAATTCAATTGCTATGTGGTCTGCATGTTCTTCTCATGTGTGATCTTTCTTGATCCCAGGATATTCTGCAATCCAGAAGAACTGGCTACTCAGAAGTGGATGACAGTGAACAGGAGAAGCTATGGTTTCCTGATTCGTTTTTATGTGTACGTGTTGTCATGAAGCATAGTGGTTCTGGCTTTGTGTAAAATCATTATAAGTATAGTACCTCTTTAGAGGAGTTTAACGATGAACTGTGTATGTGATTCATGTACCTGAAGTATCCACTATGATGCCTATTGCTTAAAACAATATAACTATTTACTGATAATATTAGTTTCTGGCTGGAATTATCTATGTTACCTTTTTTGAGGTAAATCTATGACGCCTAGTGTAACAAAAATGTGCAAAATAACGACTTGGCCAAGTTAACAAAATTAATGGGGTAAAATTGATAGGATCGGTCTCTGGATGTGGCCCAAAAATGGAACAGGCTAAAATGAATGGGCTGTATTGTTGGGCTTTGTGCATTTAGATACCTTATTGGACTGGGCTGGTGAAAATTGTGACCTTATTTTTCAGTCATCGGTAATGCCATCAAGGCTGCCACATCATCACCTTAGCCACGTGGCTGAAGCCATGTCAGATCCTACATGGTTCAAGTAGACCTCTAGTGACAAAAACTATTAGTCAAAGATTTATCGACCAAATGTTTTTGGTCATAGAATCTTTGACCAAAGCATTCAAAAGGTCATGTTTGTTCGTTCTTGACGGCCAACTATTGACCATCCAAATATGGTCATAAAAAGGTCATAAATGGATAACAACGACGATTCCTTGACCAAATTTGAGGGTCACAATTCAGTGTTTTTCTTGTAGTGAAAGATATGACTCTATATGAATGCCTCCAGCGGTGTACCAGAATGTGCAATGATCTAGCCTAGCAATGACATCAAAAAACGGACAAGCCATGAAAACATCATGCTAGCTATCTTACGATCATGCAAAGCAATATGACAATGAATGCTCAAGTCATGTATATGATGATGATGGAAGTTGCATGGCAATATATCTTGGAATGACTATGGAAATGCCATGATAGGTAGGTATGGTGGCTGTTTTGAGGAAGGTATATGGTGGGTTTAAGGTACCGGCGAAAGTTGCACGATACTAGAGAGGCTAGCAATGATGGAAGGGTGAGACTGTGTATAATCCATGGACTGAACATTAGTTATAAGGAACTCACATACTTATTGCAAAAATTTATTAGCCCTCGAAGCAAAGTACTACTACACATGCCCCTAGGGGATAAATTGGTAGGAAAAGACCATCGCTCGTCCCCCCGACCGCCACTCATAAGGAAGACACTCAATAAATACCTCATGCTCCGACTTCGTTACATAACGGTTCACCATACGTGCATGCTACGGAATCACAAACCTCAACACAAGTATTTCTACTAATCCACAACTACCCACTAGCATGACTCTAATATCACCATCTTTATATCGCAAAACTATTGCAAGGAATCAAACATATCATATTCAGCGATCTACAAGTTTTATGTAGGATTTTATGACTAACCATGTGAATGACAAATTCCTGTCATCTCTCTAAATAGATATAAGTGAAGCAAGAGAGTTTTATTCTTTCTACAAAAGATATGCCCACGCTCTAACAAATATAAGTTAAGCAAAAGAGCATTCTACAAATGGAGGTTGTTTATGTAAAGAGAAACAGGCAATCCAAACTTCAAATGATATAAGTGAAGCACATGAAGCATTCTATAAAGCCATACTCAAAAGATATAAGTGAAGTGCAAAGAGCATTCTATAAATAAACCAAGGACTACCTCATACCAGCATGGTGCATAAAATAAAAATGAAAAGTAATTGCAAAAGACGCTCCAAGATTGCACATATCGCATGAACGAAACGAATCCGAAAACATACCAATACTTGTTGAAGAAAGAGGGGATGCCTTCCGGGGCATCCCCAAGCTTAGACGCTTGAGTCTCCTTGAATGTTTACTTGGGGTGCCTCAGGCATCCCCAAGCTCGATCTATTGCCTCTCTTCCTTCTTCTCACATCGAGACCTTCTCGATCATCGAACACTTCATCCACACAAAACTTCAACAGAAAACTCGGTAAGATCCATTAGTATAATAAAGCAAATCACTACTCTAAGTACTGTTGAAAACCAATTCATATTTTGTTTTTGCATTGTGTATACTGTAATATAACTTTTTCATGGCTTAATCCACTAATATAAATTGATAGTTTCATCAAAACAAGCAAACTATGCATCAAAAACAGAATCTGTCAAAAACAGAACAGTCTGTAACAATCTGAACATTCACCATACTTATGGTACTTTAAAAGTTCTACCAAAATTAGGAAAAATAAAAAATTTGTATATGAAGACAATGAAAAAGAATCACAACCGTTTGACGTTCCAACTAAAAATGTAAAATCGCGCACTACAGCCAAAGTTTCTGTCCTGCACTGTACAAACCATCAAGCAAATGTAAACATCCTAAAGGCAAACCTTGGCACATTATTTTTATAATACAATGGAATTGTACAAGGGGATAATTATTTTTGTTGAAAAGTTCCTGTAATCAAGATTCACAAAGTTTCAGTGAGCATGAACAAAGTTCAAGGAGCTCTCCCACTTCAACAATGTCTGTCTCTCTCACTTTCACTTTCCTTTCTGAAAAAGTTTTAGGTTCCCCTATTTATTTTTGTTGTTTTTAAACTATATAAAAGCACTCAACAGAAATAAATGACTCTCTAAAACTTCTGGGTTGTCTCCCTGGCAGCGTTTTCTTTAAAGCCACTAAGCTAGGCATATAGTGCTCAAGTAGTGAATCCACCCGGATCCCAAGGTATATCAAAGCCAATTTTAATTAACAATGATTTGTAATTTAGTAGTGAGCACAAAGTAACATATATCATGCAACAACGAAGTCTAACTCTCTTCCTATCCATCGACATGTCATAAAAGAACAATTCATGCACACAAAGTAAAGGCTAATGCATAGCATAAGCAGTTTCTTGCAATTTTATCATATTGGAAACATAGAGAGGTGGAGATATAGTTCCTCTCTCATAATAATTGAAAGTAGGAGCAGCAAGCACATGCATATTATATTCATCAAAATCATCATGTGCAATGGTAAAAGGCAACCCATCAATATAATCCTTAATAAGGGCAAACTTCTCCGATATAGTGTAGTCGGGAGAATTCAAAAAGATAATAGGACTATCATGTGTGGGTGCAATAGCAACAATTTCATGTTGAACATAAGGAACTATAGCAAGTTCATCTCCATAAGCATAATTCATATTGGCATCTTGGCCACAAGCATAGCAAGCATCATCAAAAAGGGATATTTCAAGAGAATCAATGGGATCATAACAATCATCATAGCAATCATCCTTCGGTAAGCACGAAGGGAAATTAAACAATGTACGAGTTGAAGAGTTACTCTCATTAGAAGGTGGGCACGGGTAGCTAATCCGCTCTTCCTCATCTTTTTCATCCAATGAGCTCACAGTTTCATCAATTTCTTCTTCCATAGACTCCTGCAAACTATTAGTCTCTTCTTGGACAGCGGGGTAGTCCTTAATATATGGTTCAACATAGGCATTAGAAGCATAATTATCATAGCAATATTTAAGTATGTCAAAATTTTCAGATTTGTAAAGAGTGGCATCATACGTTTCAATCAAAGAAGCAATTTCATAAGCACCCTTAAAAGCAACAAATTCTTCAATTTGTTGAACATCATAGTAACTATAAACACCCTTAGCATACGAAGATACAATTCCATTATCACTAAACTCACATTGATGGGGAAGGTGTTTCTTAGGGTTTTTTGAACAACAAGTAATATCATATATTTCGCATAAATTCCAAGCATAGCATTGCAAACGATGAATTTGACCCAGTAAAATTTTCCCTGTTTCAGATATTCGGTGTCACACATAACAAGCATGCTCATCTAAATATTTGCCCTCAACTAAGCTAGTTGGGGTTTCAGCACGAGCACATAGGGATCGAAGATGATCCAAGTAATAAGCTTTAGTAGTGTGATAGATTTTGAGTGGTTCTTCAACCATTGGTTTAGTAGGTACAACTAATTTTTTTGGTATTTTGCGTTTTCTACCCATAACTAAAGATAGAAAACAACTAAGAACAACAAATAAAAATTACTTAGTGATAAAGCAAACAAGCACACACGAGAATATTCACCCCACGCTATTGCTCCCCGGCAACGGCGCCAGAAAAAGGTCTTGATAACCCACAAGTATAGGGGATCACAACAGTTTTTGATAAGTAAGAGTGTCGAACCCAACGAGGAGCTAAAGGCAGAACAAATATTCCCTCAAGTTCTATCGACCACGGATACAACTCTACACACGCTTGATGTTCGCTTTACCTAGAACAAGTATGAAACTAGAAGTACTTTGTAGGTGTTGTTGGATAGGTTTGCAAGTTAATAAAGAGCAAGTAAATAAAAAGTAGGGGCTCTTTAGGTAAAGAAACAACTAGGTTAGTTTTAGTAAAGAGCTTTTTGTTACGAGAAAGGTATGTGTCCCTAGGCAATCGATAACTAGACCGGTAATCATTATTGCAATTTTATATGAGGGAGAGGCATAAGCTAACATAGTTTCTCTACTTGGATCATATGCACTTATGATTGGAACTCTAGCAAGCATCCACAACTACTAAAGATCATTACGGTAAAACCCAACCATAGCATTAAAGCATCAAGTCCTCTTTATCCCATACGCAACAACCCCCTTACTCGGGTTTGTGTTTCAGTCACTCACGCAACCCACTATAAGCGAATCATGAACGTATTGCAACACCCTACAGTGGGGATCCTCACGCTTGCGCGACACGAAGAGCACCATAGGACAGCACCAATAATAAAACATGCAACTCAAACCAATCTTGATCATCAAATAGCCCATAGGACAAAACGGATCTACTCAAACATCATAGGATAGCCATACATCATTGGGAAATAATATATAGCGTTGAGCACCATGTTTAAGTAGAGATTACAGCGGTTAAGAGAGAGGTCACACTGCTACATAGAGGGTGGAAGAGTTTGTGATGATGGCGGTGAAGTTGTTGGTGAAGATTGCGGTGATGATGATGGCCACGGCAGCGTTCCGGCACCACCGGAAGAGAAGGGGAGAGGTGGCCCCTTTGTCTTCTTCTTCCTTGACCTCCTCCCTAGATGGGAGAAGGGTTTCCTCTCTGGTCCTTGGCCTCCATTGCGTGGGAGGGGCGAGAGCCCCTCCGAGATTGGATCTGTCTCTCTGTCTCTCTCTGTTTCTGCGTTCTCAGATTCTACCCTTTCACCGTTTCTTATATTCCCGGAGATCCGTAACTCCTATTGGGATGAAATTTTAACACGATCTCTATTGGGATATTAGCTTTCTTGCAGCGAAAGAAGGGCATCAACCGCCTTACGGGGTGGCCACGAGGACCCAGGGCGCGCCTGCCCCCCTGGGGCGCGCCCCCTGCCTCGTGGCCCCCTCGGGCATCGTCTCGCGTGCATTTTTATTCCAAAAAATCATATATATTACAAAAAAATCTCCATCAGTTTTTATCCCGTTTGGAATCCGTTTGATGTGGATATTCTGCGAAGCAAAAAACATGCAATAAACAAGAACTGGCACTGGGCACTGGATCAATATGTTAGTCCCAAAAATAGTATATAAAGTTGTCAAAAGTATATGAAAGTTGTAGAATATTGGCATGGAACGATCAAAAATTATAGATACGACGGAGACATATCAATCCCATCTCAGATTTCATGGCCTCAAGCCATTTTGCGGAATCTGGGCTCATCATCGCTTCCACATAGTTCGTAGGTTCGTCATTGTCAAGTAACATGACTTCCAGAACAGGATTGCCATACCACTCTGGTGCGGATCTTACACTGGTTGACCTATGAGGTTCGTTAGTAACTTGATCAGAAGTTTCATGATCATCATTATTAGCTTCCTCACTTACTGGTGTAGGAATCACTAGAACCGATTTCATTGATGAATTACTTTCGAATAAGGGAGCAGTTACTGTTAACTCATCATGTTCTACTTTCCTCCCACTCACTTCTTTCGAGAGAAACTCCTTCTCTAGAAAGGATCCATTCTTAACAATGAATGTCTTGCCTTTGGATCTGTGATAGAAGGTGTACCCAACAATCTCCTTTGGGTATCCTATGAAGACACATTTTTTCGATTTGGGTTCGAGCTTATCAGGTTTAAGCTTTTTCACATAAGCATCGCAGCCCCAAACTTTAAGGAACGACAACTTGGGTTTCTTGCCAAACCACAGTTCATAAGGTGTCGTCTCAACGGATTTAGATGGTGCCCTATTTAACGTGAATGCAGACGTCTCTAAAGCATAACCCCAAAACGATAGCGGTAAATCAGTGAGAGACATCATAGATCGCACCATATCTAATAAAGTACGATTACGACGTTTGGACACACCATTACATTGTGGTGTTCCGGGTGGCGTGAGTTGCGAAACTATTCTGCATTGTTTCAGATGAAGACCAAACTCGTAACTCAAATATTCTCCTCCATGATCATATCGTAGAAACTTTATTTTCTTGTTACGATGATTTTTCACTTCACTCTGAAATTCTTTGAACTTTTCAAATGTTCCAGACTTATGTTTCATTAAGTAGATATACTCATATCTGCTCAAGTCATCTGTGAAGGTGAGAAAATAACGATATCCGCCGCGAGCTTCAATGTTCATTGGACCACATACATCAGTATGTATGATTTCCAATAACTCTGTTGCTCGCTCCATTGTTCCGGAGAACGGAGTTTTAGTCATCTTGTCCATGAGGCATGGTTCGCAAGTGCCAAGTGATTCATAATCAAGTGGTTCCAAAAGTCCATCAGAATGGAGTTTCTTCATGCACTTTACACCAATATGACCTAAATGGCAGTGCCACAAATAAGTTGCACTATCATTATCAACTCTGCATCTTTTGGCTTCAATACTATGAACATGTGTATCACTTCTATCAAGATTTAGTAAAAATAGACCACTCATCAAGGGTGCATGACAATAAAAGATATTACTCATATAAATAGAACAACCATTATTCTCCGATTTAAATGAATACCCGTCTCGCATCAAACAAGATCTAGATATAATGTTCATGCTCAACGCTGGCACCAAATAACAATTATTTAGGTCTAAAACTAATCCCGAAGGTAGAGGTAGAGGTAGCGTGCTAACGGCGATCACATTGACTTTGGAACCATTTCCCACCCATATCGTCACCTCGTCCTTAGCCAATCTTCGCTTAATCCGTAGCCCCTGTTTCGAGTTGCAAATGTTAGCAACTGAACCAGTATAAAATACCCAGGCACTACTACGAGCATTAGTAAGGTACACATCAATAACATGTATATCAAATATACCTTTCACTTTGCCATCCTTCTTCTCCGCCAAATACTTGGGGTAGTTCCGATCCTAGTGACCAGTCCCTTTGCAGTAGAAGCACTCAGTCTCAGTCTTAGGTCCAGACTTGGGTTTCTTCACTTTAGCAGCAACTGGCTTGTTGTTCTTCTTGAAGTTCCCCTTCTTCCCTTTACCCTTTTCTTGAAAGTGGTGGTCTTGTTGACCATCAACACTTGATGCTCCTTCTTGATTTCTACCTCCATAGCCTTTAGCATTGTGAAGAGCTCAGGAATCGTCTTATCCATCCCTTGCATATTATAGTTCATCACGAAGCTCTTGTAGCTTGGTGGCAGTGATTGAAGAACTTTGTCAATGACACTATCATCAGGAAGATTAACTCCCAGCTGAGTTAAGTGGTTGTGGTACCCAGACATTCTGAGTATATGTTCACTGACAGAACTATTCTCCTCCATTTTCCAGCTGTAGAACTTATTGGAGACTTCATATCTCTCAATCCGGGCATTTGCTTGAAATATTAACTTCAACTCCTGGAACATCTCATATGCTCCATGACGTTCAAAACATCGTTGAAGTCCCGGTTCTAAGTCGTAAAGCATAGCACACTGAACTATCGACTAGTCATCAGCTTTGCTCTGCTAGGTGTTCACAACATCTGGCGTTGCTCCTGCAGCGGGTTTATCACCTAGCGGTGCTTCCAGGACATAATTCTTCTGTGCAGCAATGAGGATAATCCTCAAGTTACGGACCCAGTCCATGTAGTTGCTACCATCATCTTTCAACTTAGCTTTCTCTAGGAACACATTAAAATTCAACGGAACAACAGCACGGGCCATCTATCTACAACAACATAGACATGCAAAATACTATCAGGTACTAAGTTCATGATATATTAAAGTTCAACTAATCAAATTACTTAAGAACTCCCACTTAGAAAGACATCTCTCTAATCATCTAAGTGATCATGTGATCCATATCAACTAAACCATGTCTGATCATCACGTGAGATGGAGTAGTTTTCAATGGTGAACATCACTATGTTGATCATATCTACTATATGATTCACGCTCGACCTTTCGGTCTCAGTGTTCCGAGGCCATATCTGCATATGCTAGGCTTGTCAAGTTTAACCCGAGTATTCCGCGTGTGCAAAACTGGCTTGCACCCGCTGTATGTGAACATAGAGCTTATCACACCCAATCATCACGTGGTTTCTCGGCACGACGAACTGTAGCAACAGTGCATACTCAGGGAGAACACTTATACCTTGAAATTTAGTGAGAGATCATCTTATAATGCTACCGCCGAACTAAGCAAAATAAGATGCATAAAGGATAAACATCACATGCAATCAATATAAGTGATATGATATGGCCATCATCATCTTGTGCCTTTGATCTCCATCTCCAAAGCACCGTCATGATCACCATCATCACCGTCTTGACACCTTGATCCCCATCGAAGCATCGTTGTCGTCTCGCCAACTATTGCTTCTACGACTATCACTACCGCTTAGTGATAAAGTAAAGCAATTACATGGCGATTGCATTTCATACAATAAAGCGACAACCATATGGCTCATGCCAGCTGCCGATAACTGTGTTACAAAACATGATCATCTCATACAATAAAATTTAGCATCATGTCTTGACCATATCACATCACAACATGCCCTGCAAAAACAAGTTAGACGTCCTCTACTTTGTTGTTGCAAGTTTTACGTGGCTGCTACGTGCTGAGCAAGAACCGTTCTTACCTACGCATCAAAAACCACAACACGGTATAGTGATTGCTTTTTGATCTTCAAAAAGAACCCTGTTCATTGAATCCGATTCAACTGAAGTTGGAGAAACTGACACCCACCAGCCACCTATGTGCGAAGCACAAAGGTAGAACCAGTCTCGCATAAGCGTACGCGTAATGTTGGTCTGGGCCGCTTCATCCAACAATACCGTCGAATCAATAAACAACTAGTGAAGGCAAGTAATATGTATATACCCACGCCCACAACTCCTTTGTGTTCTACTCGTGCATATAACATCTACGCATAGATGTAACACCCTCGATGCGACTATAGCTCCCACGTGTCGAGGCACGACTTAGAGACATAATCGCATTGAAGGCATATGTCGCAAGTTAGGCAATCTTCACAAACATCCCATGTAATATAATGATAAAAGGGGAGATAACAATAGTTGGCTTACACTCGCCACGTCAATCAAGTACATAAATAACATTACATCAACCAAACACTCATGGCCCGACTACGGCGCCAAAATAAAAGAGAACCCAACATGCGACAACGGTCCCGTTCACCCCCAACTGGGCACCACTACTGATCATCGGGAAAGGAAACATAGTATCGTTGAGAGTCTTCGTCGAACTCCCACTTGAGCTCATATGCGTCTCCTAGAGCGGAATCATCAGGCCCTGCATCTGGTGTAATAGTGAACTGTGAGCCACAGGGACTCAGCAATCTCGCACCCTCACGATCAAGACTATTTAAGCTTATAGGTAAGGCAAGGTAAACATATGTGGAGCTGCAGCAAGCGACTAGCAAATATGGTGGCTAACTTATTCGCAAAAGAGAGCGAGAAGAGAAGGCAAAGAACGAGCGGGAAACTAGAGAGCAACCTGCGCAAACATTACTCCAACACCGTGTCCACTTACCGGACTCCGCCGAGAAGAGGCCATCACGGTAACACACTCAGTTGATTCATTTTAATTAAGTTAAGGTTCAAGTTATCTACAACCAGACATTAACAAATTCCCATCTGCCCATAACCGCGGGCACGGCTTTCAAAAGTTCAATCCCTGCAGGGGAGTCCCAACTTAGCCCATGACAAGCTCTCACGGTCAACGAAGGAATAGACCTCCTCCCAAGATGTTCTGATCAGACTCGGTATCTCAGTAATTCAAGACACTTCGACAGGTTAAAACAAGACCAGCAACACCGCCCGAATGTGCCGACAAATCTCGATAGGAGCTGCACATATCTCGTTCTCAGGGCACACTCAGATAGGTCAAGCTACAAGTAAAACCAACCCTCGAGTTTCCCCGAGGTGGCCCCGCAGGCTGCCCGGTTTGGACCAACACTCAGAGGGAGCACTGGCCCGGGGGGGTTAAAATAGGATGACCATTGGGCTCCGGTAACCCAAGGGAAAAAGAGGCTAGGTGGCGAATGGTAAAACCAAGGTTGGGCATTGCTGGAAAAGCTTTAATCAAGGAGAACTATCAAGGGGTTCCCATTATAACCCAACCGCGTAAGGAACGCAAAATCCGGGAACATAACACCGATATGACAGAAACTAGGGCGGCAAGAGTGGAACAAAACACTAGGCGAGAGGCCGAGCCTTCCACCCTTTACCAAGTATATAGATGCATTAAGATAACAAGATAATATAATGATATCCCAACAAGTAAAACAAATGTTCCAACAAGGAACGGCCTCCAATCTTCACCTGCAACTAGCAACGCTATAAGAGGGGCTGAGCAAAGCGGTAACATAGCCAATCAACGGTTTGCTAGGACAATGGTGGGTTAGAGGTTTGACATGGCAATTTGGGAGGCTTGAAAGCAAGTGGTAGGCATCGTAGCAATGGCATAGCAAAAGAGCGAGCAAACTAGCATAGCAAAGATAGTAGTGATTTCGAGGGTATGATCATCTTACCTGCACAGTTGTCAGAGTTGACTGGATCCTCAAAAGCAAACTCAACGGGCTCCTCGTTAGCGAACTCATCTCCCGGCTCTACCCAAACAAGACAAACAAGCAACAAGGATACAATCAACCACGTGCAAACTCAAACAACACAATGCAAAGATGATATGCTATGCGGGATGCGATGCGGGATGCAAAATGCAAGATATGATAGGAAATGCATGAAACTGGCCTCAACTTGGAAAACCAAGTGTACCACTGGAAAGATGAGATGAAATCGCTTGAAAACGATATAAAGAACGCCAGAATCGGAGTTACGGTTTGGAAATGGCAAGCGATACAAAAATGACACCAGTGTGCGATTTACAGCAAGTAGGCATCTAAATGCAACAAAATGAACATGCTACAGCCACCAAACATGACAACAAAATAAATGACAGGGATGCACACAAGATGCTTAACAAAAGTCTAGCACTGAGCTACGGCCATTTCATCCATTAACAGGTTCAAACAAGCATGGCAAAAATGCATATGGTAAACAGATCTCAGACTTAGTGAAATTAACACTAGCCTGGAATTTCAGATCAGGTAGCACTCTTTGGAGCCACGAAACTACATGTTACAGGACCTAAACATGGCAAAGTAAAGCATGGCATGGAGCTACTCAAAGAGCTTAACAAAAGTCCCTTAGTGACCTTGAGCCAAAAGGGATCAGAAAATACAATTGCAAGCATGTGAACATAGCAAAAACATAATCAGTTTTCAGACTTAGTGAAAACTGACACATGCTGAAATATAACTCAAGTAGGCATGTTTACGAGCTCGATGCACTCACTACGGTGTAAGTCATGGAAAGACAAGTATACACCCATAAAGAAGGCACAAAATACAAGCTAGACATGGCAAGAACAATAGCATAGCATGCACGGATCAACTACAACATCACCGGCAAAATTGCAAACAAGTCCACAATCTGCCCAGATTCACAAAGTAGCAAAAGTAGAGCTCGATTGCCTCAAGCTAGGGTGCTCCATAATTGCAAACAAAGACATGGATGGATAGAGCACTATAATATTAACAAAACTCCCTTACTGATCATCCTCAAAAGAGGCACGGATCACTAGGAAACAACAAGAACATATGGTATCATGAGATAAACAGCTCCAGGACTTAGTGATTTCACTAAGTCCCTGAAAACAGAATTAGCAAGTGCACCACTTTGCAAGCTTGCACAAGTCAACATACACATCCTAAAAATACATGGGTTGCACATCTGGAAAGATGACAAAACCCTTAACAAAACATATGTAGAACTCAGGGGCATATCACGCACACAAAAATCATGGCAAAAATGACAAAAGTGCTAAACGGAGTAGCAGATCTGACAATTAACTCAAGTAGCCCTCTTCTAACAGCATTTCGGGCATCAAGATGAACTCAAATGAAAATGATGCAATGGAATGAAATGATGTACTCTCTGAGGTGAACATTTTGATATGCTATATGCATGAATCGGAGCTACAGATGCAAAGTTACGGAGCCGCGAATATGGGCACATGGATCTACAATTTCGGGGACTTGGTGGAATTATACCTCCGCGAAAGTCAATGCGGGACGGAGATATCCGGGACGAGGAGATCCGGATCGAGGGGAAGACGTTTGGATCGGGGGAGTGGTGGATCTCATCCCACTCCCCGGATCGGATCCGGCCGGAGTGGAGGAAGACGCCGGCGAGGTCGGCGCGATCTCTGGCGAGCTTGGACGCCGGCGAGGGGGCCACGGGCTGCGGGCGGCGCGGGGCGCCGTGGAGGCGGCGGGCGGCGCCACGCC
>NC_057809.1:607152359-607154311 GCF_018294505.1 Triticum aestivum
GGTTGGTGGCGACTGGCGCCAGGCGGCGGCGGATCTGGGCCCGCGCGGGCCGGCCTCGGGCCCCGCGGGCCGGCGGCGGTGGGAGGAGAGAGGGCGCGGGCGCTGGATGAGGTGGCGGCGGCTGAGTGGCTGAAGGTGGCGGCGGCGGTGACATGGCCCGCTCTCATTGGCTAGAGGTAGGTGGCCGGGCGGTGGACATGTCCGGGCGGCACGGGAAGAAACGTCCGGCTGCGCGCGGAGGAGGAGGTTAGGATTCATCTGCGCGAAAATTCCGAGAGGAACACATATTTATAGGTAGAGGGAGCTAGGAGAGTCCAAATGAGGTGCGGTTTTCGGCCACGTGATCGTGATCGAACGCTCTAGATGATGGAGCAGAGTTTGGTGGGTTTTGGGCCAAAATGGAGGGGTGTTGGGCTGCAACACACACGAGGCCTTTTCGGTCCCTCGGTTAACCGTTGGAGTATCAAACGAAGTCCAAATGATACGAAACTTGACAGGCGGTCTACCGGTAGTAAACCAAGGCCGCTTGGCAAGTCTCGGTCCAATCCGGAAATGTTTAATCCCCACACACGAAAGAAAGCTAGAAATGACCATCGGAGGAGAACGAAGCGCCGGATTGCAAAACGGACAACGGGAAAAATGCTCGGATGCATGAGACGAACATGTATGCAAATGAAATGCACATGATGACATGATATGCAATGCATGACACGCAATCAATGACAAGGCAACAACAGCGAAAAACTGCACGACACCTGGCACATCGGTCACGGGGCGTTACAATAGACCTGGCTCGGATGCCACTGTTGGGGAACGCAGTAATTTCAGAAAAATCCTACGCACACGCAAGATCTATCATGGTGATGCATAGCAACGAGAGGGTAAGAGTGTTGTCCACGTACCCTTGTAGACCGTAAGTGGAAGCGTTATGACAACGCGGTTGAGGTAGTCGTATGTCTTCATGATCCGACTGATCCTAGTACCGAAAGTACGGCACCTCCGTGATCTGCACACGTTTGGCTCGGTGACATCCCATGAACTCTCGATCCAGCTGAGTGTCAAGGGAGAGCTTCGGCAACACGACGGCATGATGACGGTGATGATGAAGCTATCGTCGCAGGGCTTCCACTACTAGGGAAAACCTTATACACCGAATCTTAGCAGCAGCGTGGTTTAAAAACAGACGATACTGCTAATTAGCAGTAGCGAGCTCCAGAGAGCAGCGCTACTAATATCTAAGTAGCAATAGCGCTCTATGCGGAACAAGCGCTACTACTATATTTGCCACGGTGTTGCCTCCCGGCTAGATATAGTAGTAGCGACCTTCCGGGGGACGCGCTACTGCTAACTTAGTAGCAGCATTTTTTCTTAAAAACTCGCTGCAGCTAAGTATCACCGCAACTAATTAAGTTTAGTCCCATACCGCTAAGCGAACAAGGTATTTACCACCTTAAATATGTTACTTCTCAACCTATCTCGAGCACTTGGTCTTCATTGAACTATATGTGTATGATTTGTAGCTGCAACATGAATCCTCGCATGTACCTATACAGGTACAGTGAGGATTCATGTTGACTATTTAGATTCTACACAAAAAAGATCAATGATGACCAATGTATATTTTTGATGTTTTCACATTGCTTAGACTTACAGCGTTTTTTCAGGACAAGGCGTTACTGATTTTGGGATAAACAAAAGAAATAACTGCTTCCATTAGCAGTAGCATTTTTATGTAAAACGCGCTATAAATAAGTTAGCTATAGCGCGTTTTCCTTACGAGCGCTACTGCTAGTTCGACTTAACCACCACCCCCGGCTCAAAATTTCGCCAAGTCCTTCTTTCCCCCCTGTTCCCCTACTCCTGTCGCGCCGCGCCGCCCGAGCCCGAGCCTCCCCTCACCGCCGCCGCCCGAGCCCGCCCTCAACCTCACCGCCGCCGCCCGCTGCTGCTCT
>NC_057809.1:607154761-607187423 GCF_018294505.1 Triticum aestivum
AGTAGTGATGGTAAACTAGTTGTATAATTAGCAGTAGTAGATGTTAATTAGTAGTAGATGTAGTAGTAGATGTTAATTAGTAGTAGTAGATGTACTAGTTTCTTTCTATTTATAGTAAGTTTATATTTAGTAAAAATGAGTTGAATTAATAGAACTAGTTTAGTTTTAGTTGAACTAGTTTAGTTTTAGTTGAACTAGTTTAGTTTTAGTTGAACTAGTTTAGTTTTAGTTGAACTAGTTTAGTTTTAGTTGAACTAGTTTAGTAAGTAAATTAATAAACTAGTTGAATTAATAGAACTAATGTATTTTTAGTAAGAAAATTAAAATAACTAGTTGAACTACTTTATTTTTAGAAAGAACTAGTTTTTTTATATTATTGTAAGTTTATATTTAGTAAGAACTAGTTGAATTAATAGAACTAGTTGAACATGTCATATCTGTTGTTATTTTTTAGTTTAAGCAATTATTCGGGATGTACTAGTTGAATTAATAGGGTTTTTGCTTTTGCAGAAATCAAGGATCCCCTCCATCATCCCCGCTGTCGTCCCCGTCACCGACCCCCTCCAACCTCGAGGTGAGACCAGGCAAATCTCCATGTCAATATGAGTCCTTTATGAGTTTCAGGCGCTTGTTTTGCCGGAGTGCCCGGTCATGTTTTGGTTACACCTCCGAGTGGCCTATGTTTTGCCGGAGTGTTGATTAATTTCCGTTCCGGCAAATTTCAGGCGCTCGATATGTCCTTTTTTAGCAAAGGCCATGCCAGATTTTTCCGTCAATTCTGGCATGACTTGTGCTAGAATATGTAGGAAATATCGAGTGGCCTGGATTTTCTCGAAAAATAATGATCTAATTTAGGTTTTTTAGTACATATATTTAATTGTACAAGTTTAATCTTATGAACGTAGGAAATGTCGTACTCGGACGACGACAGTCTCCCGGGGGAGTGCAGCTAGTGCCACAATGATCGAGGTATGTGCGACAGGTTCGTTGAGCTGGATGAAGATCGGCGCTTCAGCATTAAGCTCAAGGAGACCTTCGATGTTGAAACGGAACACAAAAACGACAAGTGTTTTTTTCGTAATTAAGCATGACTTTAACAATTTCAACGTCTAATTTTCATCTTTTACAATTCAACTAGCTTATCCCATGCCATGCAAGACGTTGTGTCTTGGAGAGGATGGGTTTTGAAGACCATGAAAATTTTGAAACAAAGAAAATACACCTAAGGACCCATCATGATATCGATTTTGAAGTAAATCTGTACAATTCTCAGAGCGTAACCCATTTTGGTTGCCAAAATTGGGAAGCACTTTGCAAAATGTATGGTTTTTATGAGGGTATGACTGTCACCATGGATCTTGGTAATCCTGACATCGAGCAAGACAATATGGACATTTGGGTCCTTGTTGATACGTTTCCGATTCTACCGCAATGTGAGTTTCTCAAACATAGTTATTAACTAATTTATATTATTTATTTCAAAATAGTTGACAGCTTATTTCCATTGACAGCTTATTTTGAATCTTCAAAGAATGTGCAGAAGATGGTAGACAAAACCCACTACACTGATGGCTCCGAATTAACTTATAAGGAGAAAAGTCATCTGATTGCTTATTGTACTTTTCTTGAGAATTACAATACCTATTATCGAACTCCTCCAAATTATCGTGAATACGTGCCACTAGTGCACGTGTTGAACCACGGTAACTTCTATGGAGATACCCTGGTAACATTTTTTACTATTACGACATCCGTGCATCTTTTGCATACTTCTAAAACTAGTACATCATTGCTAACTACGAAGTTATTACTATGTTTTTCAACAGGAAATCCCGATGGATTGTGTGCCTCATCTGATGTATCAGAATGGTCGCCTTGCAGTTATGAACCTACAGCCAGGTCAATCTAAGGAGCTCACCTGTGCATATCGGATTTCTAAAAACGGTGAACACATGCTAATCAAAGAATGGAAAAAATGTTTGGACATTTGCAAGGAGGTTCTTGGAAGTAACATTAAGTGAAAGGCAAGAATTGGAGACAGGATAATCTCCATTCTCCATAATGGAGAGTCAGGGGCTATCTTTTTTTTGCTATTTTACCTTAGAGAATATAGTAGGTCCTAAGAGAATGTAGTAGGTCCTATGAGGTACAATATGTTTATTATGTGATACAATGTGTTAGAGTTGATGATGATGAGTACTTGTGATTACGACTAGTGACCAATTTGCTATGTGATGTCTCATTGATGAAAAGGATGATCTTGAGGAGGTGTTATATGACAATGATGTATTATGATGATAAGTTGTTAATGATATGATGATGATGATATTTATTACATCACGGGGTGAAAGAACCGCGGATTAGTTTCAAGTGGATGTCCATCCACTTGAAACTAGTCCACGGTTCTTTCACCCCGTGATGTAATAACTCATTATGATTTCAAAACAATTTCTAAATTCCTGTTGTATGAAAACTTGTGTAAAGGTGTACGAATACAACATGAAATAAAAAAGAAATAAATACGAAATAATAGTAGCAGCGCGGGCAGGGAGAAGCGCTACTACTAATTACCAGTAGCGCACCTCCAGGAACACGCTACTACTAAGCCGATTTAGCAGTAGCGCGGCGGAGGCACGCTACTGCTATACGTTAGCTGTAGCGCCTTATCAGTAGCGCATCGACCCGCGCTACTGATAGGCCTAAAACCCGCACTGCTGCTAGGCTTTTCCCTAGTAGTGTTCGCCTAAGCACTACGATGATATGACCTAGGTGGATTACGGTGGAGAGGGGCACCACACAGGGCTAAGGGGTCAATGATCAACTTATGTCTATGGGGTGCCCCCCTCCCCCATATATAAAGGAGTGGAGGAGGGGGGAGAGGGCCGGCCTCCTAGATGTTCTACAAAGATCTTTCTCGGTCAACCGCATATCGATATACGTTGTTCCCGTTGTCATCGGTATGTTACTTGCCCAAGATTCGATCGTCGGTATCTCAATACCTAATTCAATCTCGTTACTGGCAAGTCTCTTTCCTCGTTCCGTAATGCATCATCCTGCAACTAACTCATTAGTCACATTGCTTGCAAGGCTTATATTGATGTGCATTACCGAGAGGGCCAGAGATACCTCTCCGACAATCGGAGTGACAAATCCTAATATCGATCTATGCCAACTCAACAAACACCATCGGAGACACCTATAGAGCACCTTTATAATCACCCAGTTAGGTTGTGACATTTGGTAGCACGCAAAGTGTTCCTCTGGTATTTGGGAGTTGCATGATCTCATAGTCTTAGGAACATGTATAAGTTATGGAGAAAGCAATAGCAACAAACTAAACGATCATCGTGCTAAGCTAATGGATGGGTCAAGTCAATCAAATCATTGTCTAATGATGTGATCCTGTTAATCAAATGACAACTCATGTCTATGGTTAGGAAACATAACCATCATTGATTCAACGAGCTAGTCAAGTAGAGGCATACTAGTGACATTATGTTTGTCTATGTATTCACACATGTACTAAGTTTCCTGTTAATACAATTCTAGCATGAATAATAAACATTTATCATGATATAAGGAAATATAAATAACAACTTTATTATTGCCTCTAGGGCATATTTCCTTCAAGGAGGAGGAGGGCGAGGAGGAGGGTGAAGGGGACGTTGACCCCGAGTTGTGGGGAGACTTTCCGTCAGGTGCTCCGAAGGGGTGGCTGCGTGGTATTGCAGAACTACCTACACCACCTTCTATCGAGGCCAACAAGTGGCTCGTTGAACCCAAGGGGAGAGAGTAAGTGCCTCTCAATCATATTTTGAACACATGCCAACATTTTCTTAGTGTGCACATGCTAATTCTTTGATTCTTTTGCAGGAACTGGATCCTTCACGGACAGGGCCTTGAACCGAACGACCTTATTACTGTCCTGTTGAAGGAGTTTTGGCCGGGCCTATTCTGCCCGTGGCCAGACAGGGACCCGCAGCTGAGGGTTTTGGCCACGAGTTGGGCCCACTACGAGGCTTCCAGCCACGCAGAGTACGGGACGGCCGCTAGGGCTGTGGTCACCAAATTTTGGGTAAGTTCTCTTCAGAATCACTTGTGTTCAGTTTCGTTCATAGTTTATCATCCAATCACTCAATGCATGCTTTGTTTGCTTCTGGTTTTATGCATGATTGCAGCAATTCTATAGAGTTCTTGACGAGCACAAGGCCAAAGCCGACGTGGTCTTGCTGGCTGCAACGAATAAGAAAGCTCGTCAGTTGTAGTACAAGGTGCGCTGGGTTGCCGTCTCGCACTTCTACCACACATATCTTCATCAAAAGATGAGCAAAAGTGAAGCGCAGAAGCAAGGACTTACCTTGAACAGGGAATGGTACATGAAGGTAATATTAGAGACTTTTCATTCCAACATATAAGCAGTCAATATCATCATTTCATGCTCACATGTCATGCTTTTATTATGTAGGTTATTCCTCCCTGGTGCTTTGGAAAGGATGATGGATGGGCGCGTTTGGTGGATAGGTGGCTCGGCGAGGATGCATAGTTTGTTGCCAAGAGTAGCAAGGCCCGTGCTAGCCGTGGAAAAGACGGGACACGTGGCCAAGGAAACAGGAACCACTGGGGCTTCAAAGCCATGAAGGTATATCTATATGCATGGTGCAGTTTTTTCTTCCTTTTACTGTCATGTTCTTATGTATGGCTAACTTCTACGCCGACGTTGCAGGAGGACAAGTTGAAGCTGCTACTCTCAGACATTGAGTCATGGAAGCTGGCCTGTCGGTGTCAAAACTGGCGGATCTCGGGTAGGGGGTCCCGAACTGTGCGTCTAGGCCGGATGGTAATAGGAGGCAGGGGACACAATGTTTTACCTAGGTTTGGGCCCTCTTGATGGAGGTAAAACCCTACGTCCTGCTTGATTAATATTGATGATATGGGTAGTACAAGAGTAGATCTACCACGAGATCAGAGAGGCTAAACCCTAGAAGCTAGCCTATGGTATGATTGTATGTATATGATCTATCGACTAGCCTGGCCTCGGTTTATATAATGCACCAGAGGCCTAGGATAACAAGAGTCCTAGCCGAATACGCCGGTGGGGAGGAGTCCTTGTCTTGATCGCCAAGTCTTGTGGAATTCCTTGTATGCGGCAGCTGTCCGAACTGGCCCATGAGTATACGGCCATGGGGGTCCTCGGCCCAATCTAACAGATCGGGAGATGACGTGGTGAGTACCCCCTAGTCCAGGACACCGTCAGTAGCCCCCTGAACCGGTCTTCAAGTTAGGGACGCTCCTCGATTCTTCCGAACTGTTCTTCATCTTCGGTCGTCGGTCTTGAAAACTGGTTTCAACAAATCTTCTCATCTTCGATCTTGAGGATCGCCGAAATGCATTCGACGAGTTTACACGTCGGGTATCCGAGGAGCCCCTTTAAGTTTCCGGCCTTTATCAATGCCTTGTTATTTTTATGCCACACCTCGGGTTTGAAGTTGTTCCCGGGCGGCAGCGTCCTTTTGCGTTCGAGCTCCAACGCCGGACTGCATTTGAGGTATCTTTTGCAGCCGAGCACCAACGCCGGATAGCTTCCCAGCTCTAATGCCGGAATGTATCCGAGCTCCAACGCCGGACTATGTATCCGAGCTCCAACGCCGGACTGTATCCGAGCTCCAACGCCGGACTGTATCCGAGCTCCAACGCCGGACTGTATCCGAGGTGTCATAAATCACCTTGGTTCAAAGAAGTTTGAAGGAGTTTAGCTGAGCTTAATGACGGAAATGCCCTCTATGGAGCCAGCCGCTAGGGCCCGAGCTTTAGTCCCGAATGTGGGCCGATTTTTGTCAATATTTTTGATTGGTGCAAATTATTCTCTGCCGAGATATATAGTTAGTAGCCCTCAAGGTGGGTATCGGTCTAAAACCCGAGATGCACATGAAGGATGACATAAGACCGCTGATCCCAGTAACTGCTAAGACTCAGGCTGATTTGCAAAATCGGCCTGAGGATCAAGTCCTAGCTCGGCAGAATACTTTGGGACACTAAAAGAGGCATGCTCAGTCCTCAAGACTCAGGTTGGGTGCGGCCGACCAACCTGAGGATCAAAATCTCCTCGGAAACTATATTGCACATAAAATTTTCTGCATTGAATAGGCAATGCAGTAGCCCCCGAGACACTAGTCGGGTGGCAACACCAGATTAGGGGATCGATGTGCCCCTTTAATATTTGTAAATAATAAGCCCGAAGCCCAGTAGCCCCCGAGCCTTAATGCGGGCACGGGTGGCCGAATTAAGGATCGATATCCATAGTAAAATCACAAATTATGTGTAATGACTCTATGTATCCAAGTACTTTACGTCATTAATGCTCGGATCCGCATTGTACAAAACTTTGTTGACCGACCATCAGCTTCCACCTCCTCGGCCAGTAGCCGAGGAGTGTTTGTCCTACTTTGTAAAGCCTTTATGAGGGCAAAGATTTACGACAAACAAGGCAATCTGGCCACACGGTTTTATAAACAAAGGTACGTAGAGAGATATGTTATATTACTGTTTAATCAGAAGAAATGTCTTCCAAAGAAAATAGTCCCGCTATCGGTTCCTTTCTTTGGGTTGTCATGCTAAGCATGATCATGAAACCTCAGCTCCAATGTAAGAGCAAAATATCGAGGATTTAGTTTGGGAGGCCGGTTAATAGCCCCCGGTAGTGTTCGGCGACAGTCGAGGTCAAGCCGTAAACACTTCGGCCATTGTTATGAATGGCCCGTCATTTAACACCATCATCGGATCGCTGACCAGTTTACGCTTATTGTGATAGTCAATTTTCAGCTTTATCCACTGAGGTGCTTAACCATGTGAGCTGGAAGCACAATCACAGTGGTTCTCCCTTTGCACACCTAGCCGAACAAAGCGGAACGTAGGAGGCAAGCGTAGGAGTCGGGCAACCCAACTATTGACCGAAGACACAATTCGAAACTGATGCATATATAGCAATATCCGAGAATGTTTTTGCCGAATCTCTAAAGGTGTCCGGCGTTGCACTGCGAGACTTGTGCTGAAAACACACAAATAGTTTAAAAGTGCCATAAGCTTGGAAAACCAAAAAACGTCAGTAAAAACTTTGACGTCTGAACAAGATCAAGTGTTCGGTATCAATCCGAAAATTGGCCTTAGCAAAAGAAGTGCTTCTGTCATGCTTTAACATGATACATCCTATCTCAAGACTATAAGCGGGTCAGCCTACGGCTTCAACCTCCTATCCCGAGGGCGGAGTACTTCTCATTAGGCCAGTTTAGCAAACTAAACTCTAGCGGCTTTGAGAGAGAAATTAGGCTCACCAGCTAGTGACCACACGCTCGTGTCGAAAAAAGGAGTGATAGATAATAAAAATAATAATAAAACTTTGCAACGACTAAGAAGAAGAACGCTTATCATAAAACGGCTCATATAAATTTAAGAGCCCCCAAGTGACTTGGGTAAAAGAATGATTGCATGTACCGAAGTACTTATATCATATCTATGTTCAACCGAACTTTAAACGCGTCTTAACCAACCGTCGGCTTCTCCCTCTTCGGTCAAGGACCGAAAAGTGTTATGTACTCCATCTGTCGAGAATATCGACGGTGTTTCCAATAACCAGGCAATCAGGCCATAAGGCTGTAACGGACAAAGCGCGCTCAGGGAACTTATGCTATATTACTACGAAGTGTAAGAAGCATCTTCGAAGAAAATAGTACCCCCACCGATACCTTTCTTTGGTGATCATTGTTACTATGAGACTTGTGCAATAGATTTTTTGTACTCAGGAGTTCCTTTGTGTGCCGACCATCATTAAAAACTATAAGAGCGCTAGCTTTCGGCTTCACCCAGTCTGAGGTCCGGCTCAGATGACCCGATCATGACAATCGCAGAGGTGCTCCCTTTACTCCCTAGCCGAATAATCGGGAACGTAGGGTTAAACACAGGAGCGAGGCAACCCAGCTTGCAAATCGCTTAAGTCAATATGGTGCATATTGTGGCATAATACACGAACAAGGAACGAAGCCGTACAAGTATAATCATATGCAAGAGGAAAAGCTTCATGAAGGAAGCCCCCAAATGAATTGGGTATTTGAATTTATGCGTCACAAACAAAGTTTGGACATGTAAATTTTTTACAAGCAACTTTTTTCCAAAAAAGTATAATGCTTGGTCGAACCGAACACAAGTTAGAAATTAAAGCTTTGAGCATGAAAGCGACTTAGCTGGTTAATGTGCTCGGTATTGATGACGCGGTCCGAGCTTGATGCGGGCAAGGTTCCATCCCCCAAGCCGGTCCCGAGGTGGCGGAGCAGAGAGCTCGACACGCTGAAGTGGTGACATAGCACGGTCAATGCAGACCGGCAGAGTGACGCCGAAGTCCCCGGATCATTTTCCCGTGCACAAAAAATAGTGCAAACCGGAGATAATAGTAATAATGATAATTAAAAAAATCATTGCATAATAAATAATTTATGCAAAGTGAGTAATAAAAGAAATATGGCCTGGCGCCGAAGTCAATGTCGATGCAGGGCGTCGGCGTGATGCGGTAAAGGCGTGGCAAAGCTTGAATTCGCAGATCGGTCCGAGCTCCGGATGCGGCGTTCGCCGGACTATGTACGGAAACTGACCGAACCACCATGCGACTGTCGTCAATGCGGCCACCATTTGATAGACCTGTGTACATATGACGGACAAACCAAAGTAATAATTCCTTGGAAAAATGAACCCAAACAAGCAAAAAATACTAGGATTAATAGCACCTGGTTTATTTGTTGTAGCAATCCGAGGGAAGGTGATTCCCAAAATTAGGACTCGGTCCGCACACCCATTGCCTGATGGGCGATAAAACGACGGCATGGCAATGCTGGCAAAGGTTGGCTCGCCGAGGCAAAGCTCTCGGCCCAGCTAACGTGACGGAGCTGGTCGGCTAGTGACGCCGAAGGGTCCGTAGTAGGTTGATGAAGAGAAGACGAAGCCCCCGGTCCAGTCGAGATGTTGAAGCCTTGATGTCAGCCGATAAGTCGAAGTAGGTCGGCGTGATGGACACCAGCTTGAAGAAGCAATAGTGCGGCCCTGCCGATGCAGGTCGTGACGTGGTCGATGCCGGCTTGATGAAGCGACCATGCAGCGATGCCGGTATGCCCGCTCCGTGTAATCTGTGGGGCGGAGATGTTGGTGATGATTTATCCTTTGTGATGCCGGACTCCTGTTCGGCTTGCCGAGATGATGATCCAAGAAGTTGAGCTCGGCTCAACAAAGTGACGACGTGTCTAGCGCAGGTCGGTAGCCATGGAGCAATATTGCCGGACTGGTTTGACACCAGCATGATGTTGAAGATCATGTTCAAAAGATCTTAAAGTTAGTGGGATGTGTTCGGAAACAAAACACAATACCCCATACAAAACTTCCTTCAAAAAGGATGTCCGAAATCCCGTTCATAAAAAAGACGAACTCGGGTCGGATTCGTTTTCGCGCAGAAAACAGATCCAAAAAGTGATGCACTAATCAGAAGGTTCCCGGAGTTTGGACCGTCGGATCGAGCTGAAATTTTGAGAGGTGGTAGATATAGGAATTCCGCAGCCGATCAACGGTTGGATCTTTCAAAGGACGTCCGAGATAGAAGCTAGACACCACGCCCTAAACTCATCCAGATTCCCGTCCAGATTTGACAGGGCTCTGGTATATTGTGGATTGCCAGAGATTCCTCCATCAGAACTCGACGAAATTTTCCAGGATTGTTGTAGACTCAATTCCGCACAATTCCACCAAAGCGATCGTCAAAGCGATACTCGAGGAGGTGGTGGCGGTAGATACGAGTTCGCTGTCCAGAAAAACAGCACGATCTCTTGAGGGCAATGTTGACATTGAGCCCCCGAGCTCCATGGACGATTCCTCCATGATCTTGATAGAGATCGGAGTTGATGTTTAATGAAGGTCCTCGTCCGAACATGGGGCGCAGTTCTTGGTCGAACCAAGGTGACCAGTCGAGCTGGTGACGAGGATGCCGAAGTCGCAGTTGATCTGCAGGAGAGCCATCGATCCTTTTGTCGATCACACAGCGAAACTCTCAATGAAAACACCAATGTCGGTGTCAAAACCGGCGGATCTCGGGTAGGGGGTCCCGAACTGTCCGTCTAGGCCGGATGATAACAAGAGGCAGGGGACACAATGTTTTACCCAGTTTCGGACCCTCTTGATGGAGGTAAAACCCTATGTCCTGCTTGATTAATATTGATGATATGGGTAGTACAAGAGTAGATCTACCACGAGATCAGAGAGGCTAAACCCTAGAAGCTAGCCTATGGTATGATTGTATGTATATGATCTATCGACTAGCCTAGCCTCGGTTTATATAATGCACCAGAGGCCTGGGATAACAAGAGTCCTAGCCGAATACGCCGGTGGGGAGGAGTCCTTGTCTTGATCGCCAAGTCTTGTGGAATCTTCCTTGTATGCGGCAACTGTCCGAACTGGCCCATGAGTATACGGCCATGGGGGTCCTCGGCCCAATCTAACAGATCGGGAGATGATGTGGTGAGTACCCCCTAATCCAGGACACCGTTATGGCCCGTGAGCGGAGTGATGGCAAGGACGGCGAGAGCCAGTACTACGGCAAAACCGAGGAGCACCTAGAGTCTTACACTCAACAGTTTCAGAGGTTGCATCCGGATGTTCCTGACGTCGCCTAGTCTCAGATCGACGACACAGTGGTGGTGGCCATCGAGGGGAAGCCCCATGGCCGGTATCCGTGTTTCAATGGCTTGATCACTCCTTCGGTCTCATACACATGGCTTCGGGCTACCAACCCAAGCCCGTTAGAGAGTACGGGGCATTCGCAGCCTCCCTTAGCCCGCCAACATGTTGTAAGTACTTCCCCTTTATCTTCTTTCTCTCTAACTTTCTCAGTTTATTGTCAGCATTGCTCACTTAGAAACAACCTAAATTTTGTAGGCATATAAGGCCTCTGTCGAGCATAGGAATCTCGAGGTGCGGGAGTACTTGCAATGAGTGAAGGCAAACGATGATTACAACCATCAGATGATGACGGTTAGTTTTGCCCTCTTAAAATCAAGCTAAACTTTTGCACTTTCATTCCTTCTGACCTTCTAGTTTGCTTGTTTAACTAACATCCAGGCTATGTTGGCGTCTTGGAGTAACCGCACGGATCCACCACAAATGGGACCCCCACCACCACCTGTTGGAGAACCCCCACACGTGTCCACGTTCGATGAGTGGGTGGCACTAGGCAGTGATAGTCCGGTTAGTACATTTGCCTAACTACTGACAAACTAGTTCTCGTTCATTCAACACTATCATATCATATTTACCGTTAGAATCTTCTCTCAAACATGTAGGGGACCGGTGGCTCGACTCCTGCTTTGTCGACCCCAGTCACTCCGATCTGGCAGAGTGGTGTTGGTCTTGACGGTGGCGGTTTTGGTGGAGGTGGTCTTGGTGGTGGTGGTTTTGGCGGTGGTGGTCTTGGCGGTGGTGGTTTTGGTGGCGGTGGTCTTGCTTGATGTCGTTGATGATACCCGTGCATGTGGCCGTCATGCCATACCTTTCATGTTCCTACTTGCTAGTTTCTTTAGACGATGATAATGATGTTCCATGTCTTGCAATACTTATGTTCATGAAGTTTCGGTAGTGATGATCTTTAGATGATGAACTTGAGTATGTTTAAGTGATGATGATGATCTTTAGATGATGATGATGATCTTGAGTATCTTTATATGATGAATTGTCATATTTCTGCATAATCCCATATTTTTTGGTTCGAAATGATGTCAAAATAAATTGAAAAAGAGAAAACAGAGAAAAAAAATAGCACAGATCTATGCCGACGGCAAAGCCGTCGGCACAGATATGCCCAGGACTGCCAGCGGCTGCCACGTGGCAGGGATGCCGTCGGCATAGATGGAAATCTATGCCGACAGCTCATCCGCCGGCATATCTGTGCTGCCAGGAGCTCCCAGCAACTGCCACATGGCAGTTGCTGCTTTGTCGTCGTGTTTTGACGGCGTCGGCGGTTGCCGTCAGGTGGAAATCATTGCCGACGGCTTAGATATGCCGATGGCCGTACAGAGGTCGTCGGCATATATGCCTATGCCGACGGCTTTCCTATGCCGACGATATGACACATCTACGCTGACGTGATCTACGCTGATGGATGTATGCCGATGGTGGCTGTCGGCATAGACCTAGGCCGACGGGTTTGGGGCCTATGGCGACGGCCAGCGACCGGCGGCTTAGAGGGGCAGTCCGGTAGTGTTGTAGGATTTATCAGGGTTATGCTGGTTGGGGCGCTGGTTGTGGCGGCATCTGTTAAACCTAGTCAGTATCTTGGTTGGGTAGTCTGCACTTTAGAGGAGGGAGTGTGCACCGTAGGATTTGCTGCTGTGATGTAAGCTGGCAATAGCCTCGTGTCGGTTGTGAGACTTGGTGATTTCTAATAATGAAAATCGGAGAGGAAACTCTCTTTGTCAAAAAGAAAAACCTTTTGTAGGACCAGTCAGAGCTCATCATTCTTGTGACGGAGTGACAGACTTCACAAGCTGCATAACCGCAAAGATACAATGCACGTCTGGAAATGCCCACACCAACCAAACCCCAAAACCGGCAAGGAATTACTGTAAACCACAGGACATAATTACCAGAGAATTAAAGGTCCTCGCGCGAGCGCTGTGACGAGGCAGGGGCAGTGCACCAACCCGCACGTCGTCCGGGCCACGCGGAGTAAATTCCGGCGACGACGGCATGCATGATCCAAGCAAGAGGGTCAGTCACTAGATGCACAAGTGCCTACCTAGACAGATCCGCTATAAATGGCGACGACACGCAACGTTTCAGTGCATCCACGAGGTCTAGGACTAGGTGCGCCAACACATACTACGGCAAGTGAGTGAAGTGGAGTGTGGAGCGCTAGCGGCAATGGCGGCCTCCTCGTGGCAAGTGGCTCTTCTCGCCTTCGCGGTCTGCGTGCTCCCAGCCCTGCCGGCGGCGAGCGCGGCCCGGGCCTTCTTCATCTTCGGCGACTCGCTGGTGGACAACGGCAACAACAACTACCTCATGACGTCGGCGCGCGCCGACTCGTGGCCCTACGGCATCGACACCCCAGACCACCGCGCCACGGGGAGGTTCTCCAATGGCAAGAACGTCGTCGACCTCATCAGTTGAGTAGCGACCTCGTGCATTCATGGACGCACTTCACCGGCCGTCGGTGGTATCTGTAGTTGAGGCTAACTGGTTGATTGGTTAACATTTAACAATGTTGCACGCAGGCGAGCAGATAGGATCCGTGCCGGTGCTGCCGTATCTTAGCCCCGAGCTGGACGGCGAGAACCTGCTCGTCGGCGCCAACTTCGCCTCCGCCGGCATCGGAATCCTCAACGACACCGGCATCCAGTTCGTACGTGCTTCCTTCACCGATCCATCCATCGTTTAATGCACACTTCATTCAACAATTAACTCTACTGTACACACTCTCTAATGCATGCATCGTGCAGGCCAACATCATCCGGATCTCGAAGCAGCTGACCTACTTCGAGCAGTACAAGCACCGGCTGGCCAAGCTCTACGGCCCGGAGCGGGCGGCGCGGGTGGTCGGCGGCGCGCTGACGCTCATCACGCTCGGCGGCAACGACTTCGTCAACAACTACTACCTGGTGCCCTACTCGGCCCGCTCCCGGGAGTTCTCCCTCCCCGACTACATCAAGTACATTTTGTCCGAGTACAAGCAGGTGCTCCGCCGCATCCACGGCCTCGGCGCGCGCCGCATCCTCGTCACCGGCGTCGGCCCCATCGGCTGCGTGCCCGCCGAGCTCGCCATGCACAGCCTCGACGGCAGCTGCGACCCCGAGCTGCAGCGCGCGTCCGAGGCCTACAACCCGCAGATGGAGGCCATGCTCAACCAGCTCAACGCCGAGGTCGGCAGCGGGAACGGCAACGGCGCGGTGTTCGTGGCAGTGAACACGCGCCGCGCGCACGACGACTTCATCGCCGACCCCAAGGCATACGGCTTCGTCACCGCCACCGAGGCCTGCTGCGGCCAGGGCCGGTTCAACGGCATCGGCATCTGCACCATGGTGTCCAGCCTCTGCGCCAACCGCGACGAGTACGTGTTCTGGGACGCCTTCCACCCCACGGAGCGCGCCAACCGCCTCATCGCCCAGAACTACCTCACCGGCTCCACCGACTACATCTCCCCCATGAACCTCTCCACCATCATTCACCTCGACCGACACCTCCACGACTAGCTAGCTAGCTACAACCACATTCATCCATGATCCGTCGCTCAGCCTCCTCGATTGCTCCATCATTTGCAGTTCCATCACTTGCTTGATGCTTTTTCATACATAGCAGCAGCAGCCTTCTTGATTTTATCCAAGAAATTAAACGTTTATGTATTCAGTACGTGTGTTGTACGTGTCAGGCAGGTTCTAGCTAGTTTGTAATAATGCGTGCTCAGCTAGCTAGCAGATAAATATATATATCCATGCATGGTTTGCTTGTGAGGTAACCTTCTACTCCTTGTGATGAATGTCGATGCTCATGTATTGTATTGAACGATGGATGTCGATTTGGATTCTCGATTGTTCTTGACAGGATTCAGTTTAGCTAGCTTCATGACGCAGTAATTAATCTGACGAGATATAGACGGGCAGAAGTGCTACTACAACACGTACCGGAACAAAGTCATTTGGCTATCGACGATGAGGCTGGCATGTGCTAGTGCTAGAACTACTACTAGTCGCGAGCAGTAGATCGCATGGTCTCCCTCTCCTGAGTCCTGATTCGTAAACAGTGGCACCTCCGGCTGCCATGCTATTTAAGCGCCCGCCCGGATGGGTCCCACGTTTTCTTTCGACAACTTTTGCTACTCAATCATCAGTCAAAACATGTTGGTGTTTTATCCGCCGTTGCTGCCAAATTGCCATGCCATGAAAAATTTAATGTGACACGAGCAAGTTTCTCAAGAATTAAAGAAGAGAAAATGTACCATGTGGCTCATACGTGCATGGGAGCAGACACTCCGCCGATGGATGGCTGGTTCACTCACCTTCTTATGGAGGCCATTGAATTCCGGTGTTCCCTCCCCAGAGAGTTAACTCTGAGCTGAGATGGATTGGAGCCGAAGCAGCAGGCCAAGTACAGGGATCACTGTATACTGATCGATTGCCACGGGGAGTTACTGCTGCCGGTGAGATATTCCTAGTGCGTAATGAGTGCGTGCCGGTGAGATGTTCTTGTATACCTGCAGTTCATTGAAACCTGCATCTGCCTTACGGCTGTACATTGCATGTTGGTGCCTATTATACAGCACGGCTGCACGGTGCACATACGCGCGCGCTCCTGAACTGTCGGCTCCTCCGCTGTCTGAATTCGAGCTTCAGTATGCGAACATTTTTCCCAAGGTAGGATCGGGGTAGCACGTCGGCGTCGCTGCATAGGCGGAGGTAGCTGACTACTCCTTCTCCTACCTACAACGAAAACGACGGTTTACGAGGTCTCGGCTCTTAATGCTAATTACGTACGCAGCTATCAAGATGGCTCGATCAATCAATTCTTGTTCCTTTTGGTGGATACTACTCCTACGACGTTGCCGCAGCATATACCGGCGAGCAGCTGTCGTCGATCGGTGGATGATGAGGTTGATAGGGCGTCACTGTCACGTAGCCCTAGCTAGCGGCCTAACTAATGTATATCATGCGATGATGACAGTGATGTTAGCCGTGGCACGCACCTACTTAGTTAGATGACCATATATAGAAGTAGAACCATGCTTATATTGGTCACTGAGATGTTACGTACGGGGTGGTCTGTCTGGCTATTTTCTGGCGTCCCGAAATACTGGGAACTTAACCGATTGCACGCCACCTTTTAATTTTGTCCACGTCTTTTTTTTCCATGGTAATACGTGTCTTAATTATATAAAAAAATCAAATTACAAGTCACGTAAAGGCGGACATGAATTTTGTCGATGTCTGCTCACAACTCAAATGTCTAGGCTGTATACGTACGTACGAGTAAGAGGATTTTCTTTTCTTTGCGTGGACGTACTTATGCGGTAGTGATGGCAGTAGCAGTGAGATCTATGGGCTGCACGTATGTGCCCCCTGTATCCGAGAATCTGGCCGTATGTAGTTATGTTGGTCATTCACACACCAACCGCGCGTCATGCTCTCATGCATGCATGCTCTTCCGGCCGGATCGAGCTACGCTACGCCTCGCACCAACTCTCGTGGCTTTTTAATTTCGTGCCGTTTTTACTGCAAAAACATATGCACTCTGAGGTTACTAAACTACCAGGTGTGTTGCTAGCCTGCATGCAGGTGAAACCAAGGTAGGAATGGCGAATTAAGTTGGTGGGTTCAACGGGTCGGATCGAAGCCGTTTCACCGGCTATTTAAGGCCGGGTCGGTGGTGCGTACGGCCAGGGCCGGTCCTGAGATTTGAGGGGCCCGGGGCAAAAATAAAACCCGGGGCCCTTTATGCATCTTGCATGGTATGATTATTTTTAAACACAGTTTATTCTTAACTTTTTATCAATGGAGGGAATGCAACCCAGCATGTCGACCTAGTTTCCTTATTAATTGTTAATTCTATCTTACTTTAGATTTTGCCAAGGAAATTGCCTGCATCGTATATTTCACTATATAGTTTGCCACATACACAAAAATTGAACGGCTCCTTATCGCCCTCAACTAGAATCACTATATAATTTACAACGCTAAAATTAGTTTAGCCACCTAAATAAATTAAATCAACCGTGGATTGTCTGATTAATTTCATCTCAACTATTATTTTCATTAATTCATGGATCCTAGTCATTCTCTCCCCTCGTATTTCATCAACCACCGACACAGCTAGATTAATTGATCAGAAGGCCGGACAACCACATCCTACGTACTCTTCTCCGCTAATTCACTAGCTACTGATTGTGCCACTTTTTTGCGAAAAGATTATGCCACTAAGTAGCAACCTATCTATCACAAAACCTAGCTAGCCCCGGGATGATGAATCAAGAAGATGCTTACCTGTTCTGTTGTTCAAGACTGCCTGTCAGGATCGGGGGTGTTGTTACTCCTGTCCAACGAACATGAAATCATCCGAGCCGCTGTTGGAGGAGGAAGCATCGGTGAGGACTCCGCGGGAGGATGCTGCAGCGGCGCGAGTCGGGCGTGATATGCGCCTAGGTTATTTTGAGGGATTGGTTTGCGGCTAGATCGATCGGTCATGTCGTTGTGTGCGGGCCTACGCGTGGGAAACGGCAATTCCACTAATTCAGGGCCATCGCTGATTTACTTGCCCATTACTACACCTAAACGTACAGGCATGTTGCACCTAAATTAGCGCAAGGTCAATTTTTTCAAGGGCCTAATACACATAGCACACATAGGTGGGGGCCCTTATGTTTCGGGGGCCCGGGGCGCCCCCCTCCCCCCCCATCAGGACCGGGCCTGCGTACGGCTACGGTGACAGCAGGCCGGCCGGCCGGGCGCTGCCACCGCTCCACGTCCGGCGCGCGATCGGTTTCAACTTTCAAGTCAGCTCTCGCCGTGCGGTCGGCGCCGGGACAGTAAGCCGTGCGACGGATGTGTTCTGATCTGGGCGAATAGAAAAGGATTGTGCTCCAAAAGCATGTTCATAGGCATTTTTGGGCACATATTTCTTTTCTTTTTTCAGATCGTAACGTACGCTTTTTTTGCAAGCTACTCCAGTTTACATGCATGTGGAAGACATGAGCATGTCTGTTACACAAAAATCAGTTTTTTTTAAACTGTTTAACTATTTTTTGTGCATATATTGTTCAGCTTGAAGCATGTGACCTCATGAGTAGAATCGAATATCCGCTACCATATGCCTGCATTTAATCTTTTGTGGCAGTTTATCTTTACATAACTTTGCAAAAAAAGAATTTCAAAATTAAAGCGGTGTTTCGCCTGACATTTGCATTCACATCAGGGCATGAATTTATTGTGGTTAGCGTAAAACACACTGGAAGAAAATAATTACCCCCTCCTCCTCCATATTAATTACTCCCTCCATTTTTGTATACAAGGCCACAAACCCATATTACAGGTACCAAGGTAAAAATCAATGCAATGTTTAAGTCAATGTTGCAAGCTAGTTTGTCACCTTGTTTGTCGTGTTAATTAATGTGGTTTTTCTCTCCCACCAACAACAAGCCAACCCTCTTACTTCTTACTGGTTGATTAATATTGGGAATGCAAACCAACCTTCTCATTTCCGCATGCATGTAATCAATTTTGCCTCGATTAATGTTAGTGGCCCTGTATAGTTGCAAATTGTAATTTTGATAGTGGCCTTGTATATAAAAATGAAGGGAGTATCAATGATTTAGTATAAAATTGTATTAACTCTACGATTAATATGAATCAGAGGGGGTACATGCTTCATGGAAACAACCGCTTGGTTGCTTAGATCATGAAAAAAACAGGCCATTTTGTGCCTTCCACCTGGAAAAATAAAGCACACCTTCCATATTATATCCGCTTAGTTTACGGTTGCCCATTTTAATACGGGTGGAAAATAAATTCGATTTCCCTAAGGCTGTGTTCGGTTACGCCCAACCCCGCGAGGTTTTGGGTCCAATCCACGCGGGTCTGCAGGGATTAACCCCGCCGGGGAATAAACCCGGCCCACTCAGTTTTCTTTCGTTCGGTTAAGCCCCGTGTGGTATTTCCCCGGCCCAAACCTCCCCAAACCCACGTGGAAAAAATCATCGACCAGCACCCCGTGGAAGGAATCCCCGAGCGAGGCGCTCGTCTCATCTCTCCCGAGCGAGGCGACAGAAGCGGAGGCGGAGGGGACTAGTGGACAGCGGCGGCGCAACCTGCCCGGATGAGGAGGGCGCCCTCCTGCTTCGACGAGCCGCCACGAAGCCCGCCGGAACCCTGCCTCCGATTGTCCCATCTCCCCTGCCACCCCCTTGCCGCGGCCGGAACCCTAGCTCTGGAGTGGTTGCTGTAGGTGAGGAGATCTCTGGTTGGTTCTCGCTCTCCCTCCTCCTCCCCCTCCCATTGTCTTTCTCTCTAGCAGCACTGATTCGCCCCCTTCATGAAAACCTAGCCGGATCTTGATCTGTCTTCCAGAATGTGGTTGTCAAGGTCGAGACTTTCTTGGGGTTTCCTAGGAACTACCATCAATTGTTATTTAGATAGGTAGAAACGAGAAAGGAAGGTTAGCCAGATTACCTATTCTGATATGTCGTTGTTAGTAAATTGTATTGGAGTCAGTAGTACAATTTGGTGTCAGTAATTTGTTTGTATATGTCTGTTGTGATTTGTGGGTAGTACTCCAGCCTCAGTGTTAATTTTGTGGTTAGACAGACAGATGACATGTCGAGAGAGAGGGAGAGGATTGTCTCTAGGGTCACCATCTCGATTTGCATTATTGGACTTGTACGCAAAGCCAGTGCACTTTCCTAGACTATCATCAGTTTATTTTATTTTTCTCGACAGAATTAGTATAATCGTTAGTCTATTTCTTGGTATAAAGAAGGACTAACTAATTCGAAGGAACAAAAATGCATGTTGTTTTTGCTGCTTGCTGCTGATAGTACAGTATGATGTTCGTCCCAAAATATAGTATATGAACCTAATCTCTGTTAGCAGCAGAGCACATACTTCTAAATTGTTTTGATGTCTGAACATAAGATACTTTTGGTATGATCATTGGTATATTATATAAATTGTTCTCTTCATGGTGTGATCATCATCTATTCTTGATTCTTGTTCTTGATTATCTAAATACACATAGTGTAGTCTGTACATAACGAAAATATAGCTAAATCTGCATTTTGTCTTCATTTTCTAGAGGCTAGCTTCGTCGCCTCACAGCTGTGGCAAGACCCTGAATTGGGCAGCATCGTGAAGGACAAGGTAGATTAATTCTCTTGTTTTAATCTTCTCCTTATTCATATTACTGTAGATTATTATTGCTTGGTCAATAGATCTGTGCTACAAACTGTTCTTTTTTGGTAAGCTGAGAGCTATGTTAATAGCTGACATTACTAGACATTGTAGTTGTTGAAGAATTTGAGCTCATTCATATACTCATGTCATTGTTTTATGTTTGTTTACTCTTTTAGTTTGAAATCTTATATTTGATTGTCACTTTAACATGTAGGCCAAACTGCTGAAGGGACATATAACTTCACCTCTATCGAGTCATCACATTGCTCAACCCAACCACATCTCGAGAATCTTGGAGGAGCTGGCGAGAATCAAGGAGAAACATCAGTTGATGGTGAGAATCTTGGAGGAGAAAGGGTGCAGATTGATGAAGATGTTGAGGAGGTGTACGTGCAAGAAAACATTGATGTGGAGCCCCAGCAAACTCAACCAAATTTGGCTACTGCACCCTCAAGAAATGGAGAAGAGAAAGAACCAAAGAGATGGAGGGGAGCGAATGGTGATGTGGCTGCAATGATGGAGAAGTACTTGGAAATAAGGGCGAAGCAGGTGGAGGATGAGAGGAATAAGCCAAGGGTTGTGGATGAGTACTCTATCAAAAACTGCATCGATCTGCTGAAAACAATGGACATCACACCTGAGGAAGAAGTCAAGGCTTTCCGAGTCTTCAAGATCCCCGAGAACCGAGAGATTTTCATGAGTGCCAGACCAGAGACTACTCTTATGTGGCTGAGAGATGAAAAGGAATAAGTCAGGTACTCAAATTCTGCTTCTATTTAATATGCCCGTTGCTAGCATGTAGTTTTGATGTACAACCTTGGTTTTCATGGTACCCCTACTGGGACTCGCATGTTCATCTAGCTCACATGAACCTGCCTTGTTCATCTAGTAACCTGAAGCTGATGGTTCAACTAGCTCACATCAAAAGGTCCATTTCTTATTCTGGTTGTTGATGATAATAAAACAAAGTTCTATAACTACTGCAACTTGTTAACTATTCTTCCTTTTAACTATGGTTGTTGATGCCTCTCATCGTGCCGATGCTGTTTGATAACTAAGCAAAGATTTTAATTTTCTGTGCCTGGATCAATGCATGTGTTTTAAGTTTTTACCATATAGTTGTGATCTGTTTGGTGCATATGGATACGATGTTGCTGTCCATTTGATCTTTTTTTTGCTAGCTGGTCAACATATATCTTGTCAGTATTTCTTTGCTCACTTGATTGTTGATTGCCAAAAGTAAGACATCTCATTTATTTCATTGTTCATGTATTCCGCTCTCATATTAGTCCTTTGATATGGACTAACTGCCTTTATTGCCAATGCAGTGCATCAGTCACTACAGAAGCGACATCGGCAAGATAAATTATGTAACATCTGTATTATGTCTTGCATGATTTTGCAGAGATGCTAAACCATACTCTGAAAGTGACCGATTCCAGTTTGGGACAACTGAGAATTTTTAGAATTATTTTGCTGTCTATTTGAGATAAATTATGTAACATCTGTATTATATCTTCACCGATTTTACTGTTTATTTGAGATAAATAAATTATGTAACATCCTTATATCTTGTACAGTTTCTTCTCTTATGTTCTGTCATATTTTTGTACTGCAAAAAAACGTGTAGGTTGTGTGGTCTTTTAATTCTATGGAACAGTGTTGTCTTTGTGTATGGATTAGCAGGTGAGCAACCGAACAGGTTATGCACACAGGGATTTCATATGGATGGGGAATGATGGGGGTTGGGTGACAAGGCGGGGATCATCAAATCCCTGGGAGGTTAGAAACCACACGTGGATTCTACCATGAGGCAACCGAACAAAGCCTAAGGCTTTTCCTACAGATTTTGTTCCACTCACAAATTCGCTTCAATTGATCTGCAACGCAAGCTAGTGCGAACCTTCCGCTAATCAACAAGGAGTTGATGTCACAGCCTTCCTATGGATAAACTTTGTAAATATATGACTTGTTTTGCTCTTATCTCCACCAATGCTTAAAAGGCTAAACTATATATTTCTAATATTGAACTTCTTAATCTCAGACAATCGCGTAAGCAACGACCTCCGAACTTCTAATTTCCACTTTCCATGTTGATTGGGAGGGATGATCAATGCAAGGCAAGCTAGTACTCCCTCCATAGAGTATGACCTTCGAGGGAAGCTGTGAGATAGCTTTGACTCTAATGCAGTTTGTGAAAACCGATATATTGATTCCTTTCCCGTGACGAAAACTAGGTAGAAGCTTACTTTCTTCCAGGCTCCGTTAGCGAGCCCATGGACTCACCTGATCCCCTCTGTCTGTTACTCCAGCGGCAGGGAGGGGAGTTCCGGTGCCTCAGCCCGGCTAGCAGTCTAGGTTAAGTTATTTTTATCCTCGTGGGGTAGTGTTGTGGCGGATAACAATGCTTCATCTTTGAAGTAGTCTTCCAGGGATCGATCCTTCTTGAATTCGTCCATGGGCACAGAGTGGGACGATCTCTGGCGTAGATTCATGTCGTGTCTTTGGGTGGTGAGGTTGGGGTTTCCATTACGCGTGCAAGATAACCAGATTTGGTGCCATTAGCTTCAGGTCAATACAAGGGTGCAATGGCAATGGCTGCAGCTCTCGGACAATGTCCTTAGGGGCACATAAAACGAAGACTTCCTGACTATTATCGTCAAGGTCAGCCAATTGCGATACAGGATCGGCGACAACAACACATTAGCAGCTTGTTCTGGCAGCAATATGGGGATCGGCGACAACGACACATTAGCAGCTTGTTCTGGCAGCAATATGGGCCGTTTGGTGTTCTAGAGACCTTAATGTAACTGCGATACAGGATATGATTTCGTGGAGAACATGCTGCTGTAGGAGTTTGGTCGCTCGACTTGAATGTTGTTCTTTTTGAAAGAAGTGAATGTTGTTGTTTTCTACTAACTGGAATTTTTAGACTGCTTGACCATCTGTGTGTTGACAAGACAAGTCATAGAAGATGCAGAGTAGGTTCAGGTTTCAGCATTGACACATAAGGTTGCAGTATAGTCATGTGTTACTAAAATTTAGGGGGAAAAGAAATAGTTATAGAAAAAAATCATGGATCCAAAAATGTTCACGTATTTTGAGAAAAGTTTGCAAACTTTCAAAAAGGTCTCGGATAGTTCATCGATTTTGAAAAAGTACATCAATTTTGGAAAAAGTTCACAAATTTGAAAAAATATCATCAATTTTGAAAAAACATCATCGATTTTGGCAAAAATTTCACAAACTTGAAAAAAGTACATAGGTTTTGAAAAATGCTCATCAATTTTTTTAAAGGGTTCAAGACTTTGCAAAAAAAATCATCGATTTTGAAGAAAAAGTTCATGAATTTGAAAAAAAATCAATTTAAAAAAATCACAAATTTGAAAAATGTCTGCGCATTTAAGAATTGTCCGGAAACTGTCCAGCGAACCGGAAAAAACCTCAGTTTGGGAAGCTTCCCAAAACCGAGGGCTTTTGGCGAACTGAAAGATAATAAATAAAAAAAGAAGAAGTGAGAAGGCCCAAGCGTTAAATTGTTCTCTCTGAACCAGAGGTCTCGAGTTCGAACCCGTCGCACCACTCTTCTTTGACCATGGTTTTTTGGTACACGAGAAATCTATCCACCAGTCGACTGGTGGTTTGCAACAGGCGCGTACGAAGCGATAGCCGTTCGATCCGCATCCAATGCCCCGCGTCGTCCCTGTTGCGCGCAGCGCGCGTGCCGCTAGCCGTTACGCTTGTGCTCAGTCGATGACAGGTGGGCCCCTCCAAAACCGCCCGTCTCGCCCAATGCGCACGATCCCCACTCGCCCCCTCTCCCTCTTCGCCTGCATTATTTCTTCCTCCTCTGCTGCTGCAGTTTCCATTCCAATCCCCTCTCGCTCCCCCTCCCCCTCGTCCGCGACGGTTCCTGGTGGTGGCGCGTTCCGGTTCGTGGCAGACGGCGTCTGAATCTGCGGTGAGGAACGCATTCCCCACCTCTGTTTCCTTCCTGTTTTGCTCTGCCGCCGGTCCGCCATTGATTTAGGGTGCACGGAGCCTTCGAATCCGGTGGTTTGTTGTTTCCATTAGGTTAGATTAAGGCCGGCTTCTAGTTTCTGAGTCGGCATTGAGCAGCGCATCCCCCCTCCCCCACCCACACACCCGCCCCGCTCTGTATTTCCTGTTGCTCCGCCTTCATGCTTCGTCGTTGATTTTTGGTGCTCGGATCCTTCGATTCTGGCCATTGTTGTTGCTATTAGGTTAGATTAGGTTGCCTTCTATTTCCAGTTCAATATGGCCCGGACATCTCATTTAATTTGTGGTAAGTGTGGGTGTGGATAGGTGTTAGTGGTGGCAAGCGTGGTCGGTTCTAATAAGGATTTTGGTCTGGTGTTAGTGTTGTGGATGTGGATGTTTAGGACATCCAATAGTGTTTGGTGTTTATGGATTTCAAGTTGTGCATTAGTGGCTGAGTATTTGAAAAGTAACCCTAAGTTTTTTCACATAATGTTGTTTTATGTTGGTTTTTGTTTGATGCGGTGTGTCTATTGATTAGGCTTTGTGGTGCTCCAATTAGCATGTTTACAATGCTTGATTTTCTTGGGATGTCTTGTTATGTTCAAATATCATGATGTTTATATTGAACTTGCCAATGACATTGCACTTAAATTACCAGATGCTGAATCACTGCTATTTATCGGTGGTGTCTTGTTATTGTTAAATTATCATGATGATTGTATTACACTTACCACTATAATGTTACTGTAGTTATCAGTAGTTTACAATGCTTGATTTTCTTGTGATGTCTTGTTATGTTCAAATATCATGATGTTTATATTGAACTTGCCAATGACATTGCACTCAAATTACCAGATGCTGAAACACTGCTATTTATCTGTGGTGTCTTTGTTATGGTTAAATTATCATGATGATTGTATTACACTTACCACTGTCATATTACTGTAGTTACCAGTAGTTTTCTAGTCTAACTACATGCAGCACAATGCTCATTTCTCATTCATTTGTCTGGTTGTTTTATTAATGAACATGTGTGAATGCTATTTTTTATCAGTGGTAATTTGGTTGTAACTTGCCAATTGCATTGTGCCTCAATTATCAGTCACACATGCTTTTGTATACCTGTGTCATCTGTTTTAATTTTTTTAGTAGGTCTGATGAATCAATTGCAGTTTGCTTGTTTTCTTTTATCAGCTGTATTATTGCTTTGTCAAACACCAATTTTATAAATGTTGCAGTTAAATGTGTTATCAGTGTTTCAAAGTCATCTAATGGTTTCATTCACTTTCTTTTTTTTCCTATGTGTCAGGGAGACAATGCCGAGGAAGCGCAAAGGAGATGGTGACGGAATCGATGAGGTTCCTTCGAAAAAGGCGAAACACCCTCCTCCGCGGAACAGAGCCTCACCCAGTTCGCTTCTTCTAGCATGCAAGGACATGAATGATGACAGGAAGGCTGCCATTGATGATATGGATTTAACTACACTACAAGAAATCTATTAATACGTGACAGTCCTTAGCCGTCACAGATCACCCAAAAACTGTCATGCATGTCCATCCTTGACGGACTTGAGATCCGTCATGTATATCGCGTCATAATTTGACGGTTCTTGGCCGTCATGGAATTGCCTCAGGCCCGCCCAAGCCCAAACTAGGCCGTGACGGAACAATCCGTCATAGACCAATGCCACGTAGAATTTTCAATTGACTACCTGGAATGACGTGGCTACCTACGTGGACACAATTTTTCATCACAAAAACCGTCAAGGATTTAGGATCAATTTAAATTTGATCCCATCCATTTCACTCAGCCCAATTTTGATCAAATACGCTTTTAGCATAATGTGTTCCATAAATCATAATGCCAATTTTGGATGAGGACAATATTTCCAAAGTACCATATGTTACACAAATCACTCAATATGCAACCATCTATAGGTATGTAGAACCTAGCAGTTTATAATATCCTCCATGAAATGATAATATACACCATATATTGACAAAATCACTCAATATGCAACCATCCATAGGATTAGGAACCGATACAATCCAATTTACATCGACAAAACATATAACTACAAAGGTTGTCACTCGTGTTCTTGTCATCGACCCTCCTGATGGCAACTATATGGCATGGCAGATTCTGATGGACAGCAACATACCTAGCATATTCACAACCACATTAGACATTTGTAGATATGAATATGTAGTAGGAGAAATGCCTACAGATGAAAAAAACAAAGTATCTAGTATAAAACAACAATAAATTGACTGACTAATACATGTGCATAGTACAAATAAACAGGTTTAAACCTCTGTATTAGGACTGCCACAATGTAACAATGTAATTTTCTTCTTAGATTCAGATTGAACTTATTTTTGGAATACATATTCACCGGTCTGCAGGAGACAACAAGGATAGAAAACGAAATGCCTAGGGAGAAAACTCTAAATAGAACATGTTGACATATTAATATAGTAACAGAAATCATATCTCCAAGACCTAGGGGGGGAATCTAAACTGAATCAGATCTTGATAGAAGGCTACATACCACAGTGCAGCGGTTTGTCTCTACTTGGTACCCTGCAGTTTGTCTCTACTTGTTATCTTGCAGTGTACAAGATACAAAAGAAATTCAGAGAAAATTTAGGGATAAAGATTCAGAGAGGAAGCGGTCACCAGAGAGAAGTGTGCCGAATGAAAGTCAAATGACTAACAAACACACATCACAAAACTCACGTACTATAGCAGCAGAAGTTGAGGCCATATAAACCCACTAACAAAATAATGCTCAGCATTTCTAAACAAAGGACAGTAGTATGATTTGTGTTTGTCCATACAGTAGGTTTTTGGTTTGAAAGGTCAAAGATAATGCTCAGCATTTCCTAATTGACATTTCAAATTAGATCTGGAAATTCTGTACATATATTTCGAAGGTAAAAGCTGAGTTTTTGCCAAGTTCATCTTCATATACCATTATTGTATATACACCGCCGGTCAGCAATGAGGATTGGTTTTAAATTTCTTAGATTTGAGAAGTAACCCCTATTTACTAAAATGCATTTTCAGCGTACTACTCACTCTTGAAACAAGAGTTGGAGCTATCATGTTTACATGAACGCCTGGTCCAATCAAAAAGTAAACAGGCCAGAAGGCCTACTCACAATGTTACCTGCCTGATCCAATCAAACATTCAGTTCTGGGTGCAATATAGAGAAAAACAATATTGCAAAAAACTTGAAAAGCATGGAAGCATCATATATATTGTGTATCAAAAATTTAAAAGCTACAAGTAAATGGGACACTAGAGTAAGAATTCATTCTTATTACGAACAGGAAGAGCAAAGAGGTTGTAACTTACCGTGTCTCCACTAGATGATCACTTATTTCCATTTATCCTCCATCGACAAGAGCTCAAGGAATGTGACAACAAGGATCCAGTGCCTCTTCCATACTAGCAGCATTACTGGGACCATGAGGAACATCGTTCCCAGCATAACAATCACAACCACAGTGCCTGTTCATATAGCATGACATGCAAATAAGTATGGCATAATCTGCAGAATGCAGAGTGCATTATAAAGGTTCAGCTCCACTTGCTTTTAGAAGTTTACTAGTATGGCGTAATACACATATATGCAATGCAACTTCCAGATTTACCATGAAATTTAGGAAATAAAAAATTATTGGGATAGTAGATCCAGTAATAACTTCCAGACACAAATTTTAAACATGAGAACATACAAATGCAACACATATTCTCTGGTTGCCTACAATTGCATATACACGATTGCCAACAGCTGCAGCACCTACCTTATCCCTCTCATTTCAACAAGAGAACAACTTTTCTCAAGCCTAAAACAACATCGAATCGAGCTAATCGAGCCCAAACAGCACCAACACCCTAACTAACCATGGACCAGGATCAGGTTCAGCTCAATGGCCAGGGTCGCAGTGCAAGTCGGCCACCGCCAGCGCGCGGCAGAGGAGGTCACCACCAACAGCACAAACCTCTTCACTGAACAAAAAAATGTACACTTGTCCCAGCACATGAACCGAATTTTATCTATCAACCAAGCTTAAATGATCTAGTCTATCTCATAGCTGGTTTTCAAGTAATGGTTATTTTCTTCCAAGAAAACTAGAAAACTGATTGGTAGAGTACAGAGTGGGTGGTGTTTTCTCATATAAGGTACATAGCAGTAGAGAATAATCAGGAATGGTAGAAAGTAATTGGTACGCAGAGTAAATGTTAGCAATCAGCATTTTGTCAAAATAGACATGTAACTATAAAAATACCATTTGAGATTTTACATATCATGCATCCACCGTGAACAAAACAAACAACTCTATCAAACTAGGAGGAACTAGGTGTTGCAGCAAGCAATAAATTAAGTAAAAAATGGAAACAAGCGCACACACACTAAGACGATGCAAAAAGCACAACAAAGATATTTAAGGATCAGCACTGCTATACACACGACAGTTGCATGGCCGATGCTTGCACGATTCTGCCATGACGGCGCCAACAACGAGCATGCTCACAAAGGCGTTGTTGGGGAGGGAACATCGTTCATAGGCCGTGCAGCTACTGTCATGTGTGAGGCAACATCCTTCAAGGATAGGAACATCAGGACAAAGAAGGGTGCATAGTTTGTAGTGCTAGCTAATTATTTTGTACTACAGAAGTAGTTTCGACTGACGTTTCTATATTGTATCCTCTGTTCTTCACAAGGCTCTATTTTATCAACACCTTTTATGTCATCAACAACACCCTCGACTTCAGCTATCTCCTCCACCTACAGAATAATAATTAGAACTTTAGTCAAACTATTCCATGGAGAAAACAAATAAATCTTCTGATTTAGTAGAAGTATCCACTATAGTTACTCCTGCATAGGATTCCCTCCACAATTTATTCCAGCTTTAAGCATCCCATCTTTTCAGTTTCATATATACTCTACATCATACTTTTATCCATCTCAATGATGTATATCTGTAAACTAAATTGACACACATAAACACATCACGACCTCAGAAACTATGTAAGCACCCCACATATATTTGTTACACATACATGTTGATGAAGAAAAGATGTAAATATAAATCTCTACATTAAAAAAATCAGTCACATCAACGTTTATGCAAAATATGGAAGATAATACATCATCTTGGTATCTTTCCAAAACAATTAATCCCAGCCACAAAAGTTACTTCACTGCAAAGCACTATCCTGACATCCTAAATAGATAATTCTTCAACTAATGGCGAGTGAAAAGGGTTCTCACCTTCACAGCAAGTGGTCCGACAAGGTCACCAGTGGCGATGCGAAAAAGGCCAAGGAGTGCCGAAGAAAACAGTGGCCACGCCCTCCTTTCCCAGCGCGAGATTGTGAAGAAGACGGAGCGCCGGGGCAGCCGTCCTTGGTCCTGGCCAACGGGTAGGCGACAACGTTCATCTCGCCGACCTCAACCACCTTCCTCATGACCACCGCGCCCATGACGACGAGCAGGGGACTAACCTTGACGCGGAGGCGGGAGCGACGCTACGGCCGCGTGTGCCCCCATCTCGGATCTGAGTAGGCTGCACAGGGGAAGAGGGTGGGGGCGGTGAAGGAGCGATAGAGGGTGAGAGACGGAGGTGGAGCGGGAGATGGTTGGGACGGCGGCGCGGGAGATCGAGGGGGTGGCAGCCGCGCGGGGACGGAGGCTGGGCATGGATCTGAATCGGGAACAGAGAGGGGGAGGAGCCGGCGGCTGTGGGTGGAGATGGATTAGGTTTCCGTGGTCGTGGGGAGAGAGGCACGAGGTTGTGGCCTCTCGGGCTGGTGGGCTATGGTGTTAAATGGGTTGGCTCCGAAAATTTTTAACTCCCTGCGTCGACGACTTTGCCGCGCGCTTCCTATTTCGGACTTTGCCGCGTACATGACTTGAATTATTTTTCCTCCGCGCGCTTTGCTTCAGCCCGTTTCATCTTTGGTGTCTTTGCCCTTGGTGCCTGGTAGTAGACCTGATTCATGTTGGCCCCACGTGTTTGTATGCTACATAAGTATATTCATTCTGTTTCTAGCCATCTAATTTCATTAGGATACTTGTTTTTTTACATTATTGAAAATTCAAATTACAATGTAACTCATATGACTATGCCACATTAGCAGGAGCAATTCGTGAACATCTGGATGGTGTATAAAAGGGGGGGAAGCTAGGCCCGGCCAGGCCCGATTGGTCTATCTGTGACGGTTTTTGTGACGGTACCACCACATCCGTCATTAAGGGGCTACCGTTTTTGGGCCCAAACACATATAGCTGGTCGGTGACGGTTTCCATGACGGATTTCCAGAACGTCACCAAGAATCCGTCACGGATTAACAGGTTTCTTGTAGTGCTAGCCTTTGGAATATCCAGTGTGACCATCTATTCAACAATCTCAGTGTGTGGCTTGCTGATCTCTACGAACCCAATTCGCGTGAGGTGGTCGTACCAGGCCGAGGCAGGCTTCCGGTCAATGAGGAATATGTGCATCGTGTTATGGGCGTGCCGCGTGGAGGGAAGGATGTCCCTTACAACCTCCCTATTGAAGCTGATATTGAGTTAGGGCTTGAGTTGTTTGGCGAGCTTGGATATGCCCCTAAAATGACTGATCTCGTTGATCTCATAAAGGGTTCTGAAAATTCTGATGATACTTTCAAGCGTATGTGGCTTTTGCTTGCGGGGAATACAGTCATTGCCCCGACCACCTCCAACAAAGTTAGCCCCCGATGGTATGTTGTGCTGGTAAGTTTTTTTGTAATCATGTCATTTTCTTTCTTGTGTGCCTGGTAACTTTACTATATGTCAGTGTGGTAACTTTCATATTTTTTTATGGTGCATTCGGTGAACTTCAGTTTATTTTTGTTTTTTAACTTGCAGCGGGACATCGATGGTATTAAAAACCTCAATTGGTCCAAATGTATTGCTGATGAACTACACAAGGCGCTGCTGAAACGCAAGCCTACCAGGGGTTGCCTTCTATTCTACAATGTAAGTGACGATGCTTTCCTCTTACCTTCTCTTTTGTCATTTGTCATTTCTTTGTCATATTGTGTCTGATTTTTGTTTGTGTTTACCATGACGCTTGTATTTTTCTTGTCAGCTACTGTACATTCATGCGATTATCTTTCTGGACTTGGCATCGTATTGCCTGATGGTCCTTTTCCCATCAATGTATGGACAAAGAAACTGGTAACTCTTGTCCTCAACAAGGATGCTCAGGCTGACAAAGTTTCTTTCGGAAAACTATCGGTAATCTATATCTATGTTTTTCAGTTCACACACTGCTTTGCAACTGCATTTTCTTTTCATTGTTTTTTGTTGTTACTTATCTGACATGTCGCTACATTTTTTTCCAGTTAAAGCCTGAGTTTGGCATGAATTTCTGTCTGTTTGGTGGTCTGGAAGGTCTTGACAAGTTTATGCGTGTTCATACTGCCCCAAGCTGCAGTCAGGAGGTGAGCATGTAACCTAGTTTCTTGATTTTTTTTCCTGCTATTTTATGTTCTTTCATTGGCTGATAACTTATTTGTTGCACTAAATGTGGTGACCCTCTTTTGATGCCAACTTGACACTCTTTACTAATTTGTTTGTTTCCAATGTGTCATATCCTCTATAAAGGATAATAATTATGATGCAACCATGTGATAATTCTTAGTGTAATGCCTTGATAACTTTGTTGCATTCTTGTGATAACTTGATATCATGATAACTTTGGTTGCATTTCTTGTGATGATTCTTAGATAACTTTAATTTTTTTGCTGATATCTAACTGTGATGTTTTAGCTTTCTCGTATTGATCTTCATTTTCATGGTGACTGAATTTTTGCTAAATCATGAATACATTCATTTGTTTACTGCAACGACACCACGCATTTGTTTTTGGTATTGTTTTTTTGTGTGTGCTTTTTTATTAACTCACGATAACTTTTGTTGCATTTTGGTGATAACTTACTAGTTATTTCTATTTATTTATTTTTTTGTATTTTTATGCTAAACAAAAATTTGCCAAATCAACTCAAATAGTTGCTCGGTTCACGTCCGCCATGGCTGGCATCATAGGCAATCTTGTGCAATCATTCACCGCTTTAGATGATGAGGGCCATTCAGATGCATCCCGTCAGCTAGACGCTGGATTGAACGTTCTCTCTTCTGCCGCCCGTACGACGTCAAGGACTACGCGCTCATCGCAAGGCAGGCGGCCAGAAAGCCCTGGAAAGAATGTTGCTGAAGATTTTGACAGTGATGACGAGTATCACGGAGGCAATGATTCTGATTCTGACGCTGCTCCGATGATGATGATGATGATATGGACTATCGAGTTGTTCATCGTCGCAGTAAAGATCCTTTTGTTGCTTCGGGAAGTGGTACCGTGGATGTAGATACGGGCAGCGGTCCAGCTAATGATGACACCACACATCTAGATGGTGCAACTGTCAAAGCTCATGATGGCACAGGACCAGATGTTGAAGACACGCCTGTCCGCCCTGTCGATGATAACCTCAATGAGTCTCAGATCATACTCACTGGCACATCTCATGCAGCATCCGTCGAATCAGGTGATGGAGGACTTAGCCAGCAAGGTCTGACAGATACGCAAGCTGAGGCGGCCACTGAATCTTCTGTCAAGCGGTGTGGTACTCAGCTTGTGAAAAATTTGGCTTATCAGAGGCGCAAGAAACT